>NC_089802.1:29780178-29800178 GCF_029633855.1 Hoplias malabaricus | reverse complement strand
CAAGAGAGAAACAAGCCCCCAGCAACATTAGAGAAAATATCCCAGCTTTAATACTGGAGAATACTGGAGTCAATAATACAATGACAAAATAATCGCTCATTAATCATAATCGTGATAAAATGCCCAATGAATCGTGATATTGATTTGAGCTCATATCGTCCAGCACAAATCAGCACTTCTTTTGTTTTCACCTCCCCTCTCTCTGGGAGTACAGTGAGGTTATGGTTTTGCAATTCTTACATGTGTAAGTAAGACTTATGCGTGTGTGTGTGTGTGTGTTTACACACAGTGTCTCTGAGGATCAGACAGGCTCTTCTCTGCAGACGCTCATTTCCTGCATGGATCTATCAGCTTTACAACCTCCGCCTCCAGGGACACACACACACACACACACACAGAATAACAAAAAATAGCAAAGATGGCCTGTTGCCAAACTGAAATCTGGAGTATTGATGAACCAGCAACAAAATATCAGAGAGGACAACTCTCCTCTCAAACTGTCTAATTTTTCGCAGTCCAATTACAGAGCTTGTAAATGAGTTTCCATGACAACTGTGACATCATTCATTAGGCTGTTAGTTTGTCACCCAACACTGCTTAGCATATCCACGAAGCTAGGCTAACCTTGCGTACAAAAACTAATAGGATGTGTTCAAAATTGCTCTGTACTAAGAAAAGTGGGCAGTGGAGGCCACTATGGCCTACAACCTCTCACTCTTCGGACCTCTCCGGACCCCCAGCTCTGTGGGAATGTGTTGAGTGCAATTCTAAGATTCATATTCGAGTAGTTCTGATGTAAAATCCGGTTATGATCCTAAAGCAACTTAAACGCTACAACCCCACAGGTATAAACACAGCAGCACAGGAGGAGCGCTGTGTCAGCACAGATTTGGACCACATCCATAGAAGGACTGCATTTCCTTCTACTAATCTCTCCAGATTTCTGCTGATGGTGCACTAACACTGATACCTGGTACTGGAAAAGTCATTCATTGTCTGTAACCCTTATCCAGCCTACCTGGAATCACTGGGCGCAAGGCGGGAACACACCCTGGAGGGGGTGCAAGTCCTTCACAGGGCAACATACACTCATATATTCACTCACACATTCACTCACACCTACGGACACTTTTGAGGCACCAATCCACCTACCACACTACTCACAGACAGTCACCCGGAGGAAACCCATGCAGACACAGGGAGAACACACCACACTCCTCACAGACAGTTGTGGAGTGAGTGCAGGGTCCCATCACCTCTTCTATCATTTCTGATATTTTTCACATACTTCCCTCTTCCCTACACACGGGAGGTGGTCTCTGACTTGTACTACTACAGTATTGTGTACTTTGTGTACACGCGTCCGTGTGTGTGTGTGTGTGTGTGTGTGTACGGCACAAATGAACACATGCTATAACAAGCTAAATGGGACAAGGGATATAGGTCATTGTGTTCCAGATTCAATTCACCAAGGCGGCCTGTTCAGGGAGCTGGAGCCAATCCAGGCCTTTTTACAGCCACACACAAGCACGCACGCATGCACACACACATACACACACACACACAACAGCAGTCAATAAGCCACAGCAACCTAAGCTATCCCACACCATAATATCAAAAGATTTCTAGCATTGTCTGTGTTTCAGAGATTATGCAACACACACACACACACGACCTGTGGTGGAAGAAAAAAAAGACTTGCCATTTCAGACCCTGAGACATGTGTCTTGTCTTATCTTTTTCCCTTGATCTCTTGCAATCTCTCTCTCCCTCTTTCTCTCTCTCTCACACACACACACACACACTATAGTAACAATGGCCCACTTCCTCTTGATCTCTCTCTCCTTCCACCTCGCTTTCTCTCATTCCTCTTTCTCTCTTTAATCTGCTCTGTCTCTGGAGAAACACACAGTGGGAGAGCTGGCCCACAGCCAGCAACACACACACACACACACACACACACACACACACACACAGGTGTGTTTTTATACACTACCAAAACACTGGGTCATGCATGTGTCCCAAATTATAACGTGTTTTTTAAACCAGTTCCAGGACGCAGCAGTAATTTGCCCCAAGTGTAGTCTATATCTCACTCTATCTACATATTTATGACATATATATGTAAGTATCTATATGTAACAACATGTCACATGTTTTTTAGAGTTATATGTTTATGTGTGTGTCAGTGTAACAGTGACATCACTTAATTCGGTTACAAAATAATAATGTCATAATTAATACACAGAGACGAATGCTAGTATTAAACACACACACAAGATACTACTACTACTACTAGGGCCTATTAGTCCAGGAGGTGTATGAAAACCAACCCCCAACACACTCATACACACATCCGTACTGCAGCAGTCTAGCCTGAGTAATGTAAACACACACACACACGCGCGCACGCATTCCTGCATCTAAGCCCTTCGCCTCCGTCACATAAGATCCAGTTCGTGACAGCGGCAGAGGGAAACCCCCTTGTACAAACAATGGACTATATTCATAACACAGCGACACACACTCAAGTACACACACACGCACACACACAATTTCTTCTCCACTTTAAAGAACATTAAAGTGATATTCAGCGGCTCAGAAATCTCTAATAGATGCAGCATTCTCTGTAAACACAGACACGAACGCACAGACAGAAGACTCAGGTGCGGACGATACTGTTTTTATAATAAGCCAATGCACTTTTGTCCAGGTTTGGAGATAAGAGTGTGTTACACAACGCCAGAAACCCGTTTACCTGTCAGTGGGAACTGAGAGTGGAGGGGTGATATTTTTTAGTGCAGATACTAATATGCAATTAGATGTAATGTTTATTCAAATATCTGATTAAAGACAATACTCGTCATCCACCTGGATTAAATATGAACAGCTGGGTGATAAAACGACATCGATTTTTATTGTGACATCGAAAAGAGTTTTCAGTTTTCTGGCGTTCATATTCCATAAGCGTTCTCAGCCTTACCCAAAAATATGAGGCGCTACAGGATGGGAATCTCTATAGTGTCGAGTATCGAAAGAGTTGGTTCATCGACCTATGGGAAATGACTCTGAGTCAACTCTTCGGCTCCTGAAGTCGGTTTCCACTGCCACGGTAGTGAGCAATTGAAAGATGGTGAATTAAAATGGTTGAAAGTGGATGTAAAGATGAAGGTGGGTCATCTGCTTTGGAAGAAAGGGGGGGGTGTTGTCCCTTGGGTTGCCCTTGTGCACCCCTGATGCCAGGAAGGGTGCTAAGTCTACTGTTAGGATCACCAACAGTGATCCGAATGGAGAATCGAATCCAGGTGTAAGGTCTTGCACTATTTTTAAGTAGTTGTCTGCAGGTACTGATATGAATCCAGTATTGTTGCATCTCATGTAACTATTTGGGATTCTTTTTTATTTGTGATAAAGTTTGATCCTAACAGTAGACTTAGCACCCTTCCTGGCATCAGGGGTGCACAAGGGCAACCCAAGGGACAACACCCCCCCCTTTCTTCCAAAGCAGATGACCCACCTTCATCTTTACATCCACTTTCAACCATTTTAATTCACCATCTTTCAATTGCTCACTACCGTGGCAGTGGAAACCGACTTCAGGAGCCGAAGAGTTGACTCAGAGTCATTTCCCATAGGTCGATGAACCAACTCTTTCGATACTCGACACTATAGAGATTCCCATCCTGTAGCGCCTCATATTTTTGGGTAAGGCTGAGAACGCTTATGGAATATGAACGCCAGAAAACTGAAAACTCTTTTCGATGTCACAATAAAAATCGATGTCGTTTTATCACCCAGCTGTTCATATTTAATCCAGGTGGATGACGAGTATTGTCTTTAATCAGATATTTGAATAAACATTACATCTAATTGCATATTAGTATCTGCACTAAAAAATATCACCCCTCCACTCTCAGTTCCCACTGACCGGTAAACGGGTTTCTGGCGTTGTGTAACACACTCTTATCTCCAAACCTGGACAAAAGTGCATTGGCTTATTATAAAAACAGTATCGACCGCACCTGAGTCTTCTGTCTGTGCGTTCCTGTCTGTGTTTACAGAGAATGCTGCATCTATTAGAGATTTCTGAGCCGCTGAATATCACTTTAATGTTCTTTAAAGTGGAGAAGAAATTGTGTGTGTGCGTGTGTGTGTGCGTGTGTGTGTGTGTACTGGAGTGTGTGTAAAAGCATGTTCATTCATTCATTCATTCATTCATTGTCTGTAACCCTTATCCAGTTCAGGGCGGCGGGGGGTCCAGAGCCTACCCGGAATCACTGGGCACAAGGCAGGAACACACCCTGGAGGGGACACCAGTCCTTCACAGGGCGACACATATTCACTCACACACTCACACCTACGGACACTTTTGAGTCTCCAATCCACCTACCAACATGTGTTTTTGGACTGTGGGAGGAAACTGGTGCACCCGGAGGAAACGCACGCAGGCACAGGGAGAACACACCACACTCCTCACAGACAGTCACCCGGAGGAAACCCACGCAGGCACAGGGAGAACACACCACAATCCTCACAGACAGTCACCTGGAGGAAACCCACACAGGCACAGGGAGAACACACCAACTCCTCACAGACAGTCACCCGGAGGAAACCCACGCAGGCACAGGGAGAACACACCACAATCCTCACAGACAGTCACCTGGAGGAAACCCACACAGGCACAGGGAGAACACACCAACTCCTCACAGACAGACACCCGGAGGAAACCCACGCAGACACAGGGAGAACACACCACACTGCTCACAGACAGTCACCCGGAGTGGGAACTCGGAGTGGGTCCCTGGAGCTGTGTGACTGCGTAAAAACAGCTGTGAGAAGCTGTAAAATTACAGCTTCAGCTTCACAGAAATGCTCCACTGAGCTGTAGTAGTAGCTGAATAGTGAGAATAGCACCTATGTCATTCCTATTCCAGACTCAGCACTGCAGAAAATGCACTATGTAACTTTTGGAGGAGGATAGGAAATGACCCAGGCTTGTTGTTGAAATGAGGCTAACTGGTGGGTTATAAGCTTATTTGTTAGCGACATTAGCTTCCAGCACAAAACTAAAGAAGCAAACATCAGACACAGAACAGGTCTCGGATGACTGAGGACATCTGGGGTGGGGGTCTGGTTCTGGGCTTGCATTAAAGTATTGCTTCAAGATTAACACACACACACACACACACACACACACCATAATGTCTATTCTTAGGGCACATTCTTTCTGCTATATTTCTTAAAATATTTCTGGAACAATGCTGAGTGTGTGTGTGTGTGTGTGTGTGTGTGTGTGTATAAAGCCTCCCTCGCTGAATTTCAAAAGTGCAGCAGAAAACACACTTGATAATGCCACTAGGCTTGTACTCCAGAGAATAAAACCAGACACACACACACACACACGCAACTGCCCCCTGTCATTACATCACTTTAGCCATGTTTAGTCCATCATCAATAGACAGTTTTCTGTCCACAGAGGCTCTTCAGTCCAGATATTTTTAGATGGACCACCATCATCCTTGCAGCAACCAGCACCACACACACACACTGCTCCGCTGAGGATGTTCCAGCATCTCAAATCTGGACAACAGTGCCTTATTAGCAATGCAGGCTAATAAAAATACTATGCTCAGTGCCTTGCAGTTCACTACAGACCAGAGATGGCACTGAACCAGAACCAGGAGTCAGTATCAGGCCAGAATTCGGAGAAAATAATGCACTGAATATTGGAGTTAGATTCAATAATGTAACAAATCAAACCTGAAATTGCACTCACTCAGTGCACCGTGTGATGTTAGCAGCTGTGTGTTTAATTAAAGCCTATGTTTAGGTGCTCACCTGAAGTAAACCTCATCGATAAACGGCTCAAAACAGCACATTAAAAAGAAAACTTGTGGACCTTGTGTTTGATATGAACAAGGACACAGCGTCATTTATTTCAAGGAGTGAGGGAGCGAGAGAGTGAATGAGTGAGGTACAAGCCAGTTCCATGGGGTGCTTCTCATCCAAACCATGGCATCGTTAAAAGATACCCCTCCATGTGTTCGTCTAGTCCGAAGAATCTCCAAAAGGAGGAGGGTTTAAAAAAGGAAAGAAGAGCGGGGAGAGAAAAGCAGGACGACAGAGCATTAAAGATTAATACCAGCTACAGGGAGACTGTTTTCACCTCCAACACACTGCTAACACATACACACGCATTTTTGGCAGACTTAAAAAAATAATATATATTGACGCTAAAAGAAGGTGTGTACACAGAGAGAGAGAGAGAGAGAGAGAGAGATCAATATTGGTCTGAAGTGTGAGCTGGAGTATCAAAGGCCAAATGAGCACTGGTATGACTCGTGATCTCTCTCTCGCTCTCTCTGTGTGTGTGTATGTGCTCATGAAAACGAGAGTGAAAACTATACTCTGAAACTTTATAAGGTTGTTGACAGTGTGTGTGAGTGTTTAGATACCAATGTATGTGTGTGTGTGTGCATGTATATGTGGCTGTGTGTGTGTATTAGCTCCACCCACATTCCTTTATGGCCTAGTGTGTGTGTGTCAGTGAGTGTGTTGTCAGGGCTGAGATAAAGTGGACTTGATCCCTATTGATCCCTAATTCAGGTTTTTTTTTTTGCTCTTTCTATAAGCGCCATTGTGTTTATTGCACACCCCCAGCCCCAGCAAAGTCCCTCAGCCAACACAAGCCGCTTTAGTTTAGCATTGGAGCTACAGGCTAACGTTGCTAGCAGCCCAGCCGCACACTTAAAGGTTATTTAAACCTGGTAGACTGGTGCGTGTAATTCCTGACTCTGTATAACACAGTAACACACATATTACGATATACTTGACTAGTAGCGACTAATTTAATCACAAACATTTTCCTCAAAATCATTCACCCGTATTAAACCTGGACCAACGCTGTTCTCTTCTTAATGAAATGTGCAGTTCCTCTGTGTTCTTGAAGTGATCACCACATCCACAAAATGCTCAAAAAAGATCAACATCAGTAAATATCGCCCTACTCCTCGCCTCCACTAGTTCTCTACGTTAGCCTCGTCTCTCTAGCGCAAAACTAAAGCAGCAAACACATTAACTGCACGTTAGCGGGACGCTAAACTCCTCAGAGAGGTCACTGATATGACCTCAATCTATCAGTCCGGCACACAATGGCCGCATTCTTGAAGGATGAGGAGGTATGCGAGCTTTGTGCGTTTGTTTACAATAGAATTAGCCGACAAGATAAATGGACGATGGAAATGGGGGTCAGTCAGGGGAATCCCAGCTTTTGTCTCCGTCCAGCGCTGTTGACCCAAGTTGACACAAGTCTGAGGCCAAATTTTCACCTACTTAACTGTAGTTTTTTTTCAAAGGAGGAAGATGGTCAGCACTGAATCTGCAGCATGTTAGTCACAAGCTCAGTGTCATTAGGTTCACTGACCACGTTCAAGAGCAAGTAGCTATTGGGGGCCATCTGGCCTGCTGTCCTTCTAGGGTCTGTGTGCTACACAAACCAGTGGCTGGTCATGACCGAGTGGAGCATTTCTAAAAGAGCAGATTAACACCCTGCAATTAGTCTCAGAACTCAAATGTATCCAGAACCTGGATATACACTTTTTTTTTTAATCGAGAAGACATTTATCTAAAAGTGACTGCTTAATCCCTTAAAACCCCATGAGTCCTACATTCACTCAAGGCTTTTATTCAATTTACTTCTTGAAACAACGTGAACTAGCAATAAAAGCAAGTTTGGACCCAGCACCAGATGGTGGCCATTTAAATGGTTAAATACTTTTAATAGAGTGATGCTCGGGTTGATGCCAAAGCAAACACCGAACGTTATATGTACACTGAAAAAAATGATATTTTCAAATTACTTTTTTTTTTGCATCAAAAGGGAATGCGTTAAATCATCTACATCCAGAGATATAACTAGAGTCACATGTCACATTTTATCTCTGGATGTAGATTAATTCCATGCAATCCTTAGACGTCATTTTTTCAGTGTATGTAAATAAATATGCCAGAATGGAAAGGCTTTAGGGTATGATTGAAAGGGTTAAAGATGAACGCATTTGGTTGTGTTAGTATTTAGTACGACTGCACTATAAATGCTTAGTTAATCATAATGGAGATAGCGGCCTTGCAATAGTAATATCGCAGAAAACTGCAATATGCAAATGAGCCCTGCACAATTTACCAATTGTTTCTGTTATAAACAGCTTGACCAATCACAATCCGACAAGATTAAACATTTTTAAAATTACCCACAGATATTAAACTGTCTGCAACTAAAACATGTAGCAGTCTTAGATGTGTACACGTTCTGCACTGTGCAGCTGTAGCATTTAGAATTAAGACAATGGCCCCCTTTTTAAAAGGAGCAACGTGTCAAATTCTGGACAAATCAGCGCACTTGGGTGTCTGCGAGGGGTCATGGTGGGGTGACCTTTGACCTCGCTGTCCTGGTGTGACCGCAATTCTGACGGCAAATCAAATTACACAGCGGAGGGAATTCCTCAGGCCTTCCATCTGAATTACAGCTGCAGTGGGTTGTAAAACACTATTTAAGGCTATTTAAGCAGCGTTAGTTAAGAATGACAGACAAATAAATGGAGGCAACACATGTAATAAGGAGATTTCAGCCCCCGCGTTCTTATTTTGGAGCAACTATTTTTAGCCATGATGCTAATGTGGTTTTTGCTTTGTCTGCATTTATTTACATTAGACAAGCAGCCCCCTTCTACCTTAAATCTGGTTCTGACTTAAATAAAAAACAAAAAAACAAAAAAAAAAAACACTGTTGTAAAAGGTACACAAAATGTCCTACAACAAACCAGCATGCAGCACTGTGTACTGTAATGTATTTGATAACTACCAGCTGGTTTTGACTGGTACCTTCTCTCACACCATCAAATCCAACCTCCAGCATTAATTACTGGTATGACTGCATTTGTATGATTACACATTCACACGTGGAGGATTACGGTGGCTGACAACAACCGCAAAAAACTCTGAACCTTCAACACACGCACTGATGAGTTCCTGCGTGAGTTCATCTGACCCCTACAAACACTGTCTCAAACAAGGGGGAAGCACACTTCCAGGGAGAGCCTGGAAAATGGGTCATCTGCTTGGTCAGAAATGTGAGGACACGCTAGAGTGCCTGACCTACTGGCGTTATTCATGCCTAGCGGAGTTGTGAAAGGGCTGAAATAAGAGGATAAAAGCTGTAACCGTACAGATGAAGAATCAGAGTCACCAGCAACTCACAGCTAGCAACTCAACAAAAGCAATGAGCATGTACTGGTGTCCAACCTAAAGCCACTCTCTGATCTAACATCTCTGGGAAAACAAGCTTAAGGGTCTAGACTGACCCACATCTCCAGTGTTGGTTCTAGTGGAACATGCCATGCCAGTTTGGGCTCTAATGAGCCACGCAAGAGCTATTTTGGATCTATCGTCCTATGCCAGACCACCACTGGCCAACAAAGAGTTTTAGTTATTTCCATTGGATCAAGCAAAGACATGATTGGACATTCTTCTCAAAGCACAGTCAGTGTTGGATACAATGTTGGCTTTAGTGGACCATACAAAGCAAGTGTTGGGTCTGATGATCCTCAAAAGGTCTAGGCCAGATTTGGGTCTAGGGTCCATAAAAAGTCCACTGTTTATACTAAATCTGGCTTTGGTTCTTATTCTTATGTTGGGTCAAACTGGTTCCACCAAACCTAGTTGAAGGTCCAAAAGTTCAGCGGCAAAAATGCTACTCCTTCACAGTGTAGCTCTAAACACCTGGTCCATGTAATACCTGCTTTCATGCTTAGCTGAACCACACTATTTGGGTTAGAGGTGAAACCTGCAGGAATGTGAATCTGCAGGACGAGGGCTAGTGACCACTGGTCTAGAACAACCCATGAAAAGCAGCGCTGAGCGTAGTGGACCATGCCAAGCTAGCACTGGAGTCATGCAAAGCCTGTGGTCGGTGTAATTGACCATGCGAGGACCTGTTTCAGATCTAACAGGTCAAGCAAAACTAATTCCAGCAGCCCACCGCACAGTCTAGCACACTGCAGAACCAAGAGAACTGGCGCTAGGTGTGGTAACACAGCTTTGGGTCTAGTGCCCCATGCAAATCTGGCGCTGGGTTTTTTGTTGGCTGTTGCGGCCCTAGTAAACCACCATGGTGGTCTACAACCACCATTCAGGACCAGAGTTTGTGTCTAAAGACTGATGAGGAACTAACGCTGAGGCTATTGTTGAGTTCAATGGCTTGTTTAAAGCTAACGCAAAATCTAGGATAGAGCTGGATGATTATGGCCAAAATTGATATCACAATATATTTCTTAATTTCTGCCAATGCGATGTAATTCCAATATCGATATGAGCACTGAAAAAAGCCACAGACAACCTGGCAAGAACTGTACGCAACATGACATCACCATCAAACAGCCACCTCTTGGCTTTGTCAATATTAATACTTTTAAACCAACTTTAAAACTGAGGGAAATGAACTGACGGCAGCGCCCTGTAATGACCCTCGGTGACAGTTTCTTTAAATAATGTGTATTGAAATATTTAAAATGTGTTTAAAAATGATATCATTGTTATAGTAAATGAATGATTGTCCAGCCCTAGTCTAGGATCCCATTCAAAACCCAAGTTTGGACCTAAAGAACAATGCAAAGCCAATGCTGGGCCTGTTGTTAGGTTTAGTAGCCTTAGTAAAGCTAACATTCTCTCCTGAGCCCATTCAGAACCTCTGTTTGGATCTACTGACCATTGCAAAAAGTCCAGGATCCAATTCAGGGCCCGTGTTTAGACCCAGAAACAGTGTAAAAACAGAATGCCGTCCAGTGGTAGGTTTAGTAGCCCTAGTAAAGCTAATATTGTGCGTTTATCCCAATCAAAACCAATTTATGAGTCTTAGGATCTGCGCAAAACCTATTGTGAATCCAGGGACCCATTCAGAACCCATGTAAAAGTAGTACAGAGTCCTAAAAGTAAAGCCAAGGTTGATTTTTTACACAAAGCCACTGTTAGGGTGTAGCACAGCGCTTGGAGCACTTACAGTGTGCCGAGCTGTTCCAGTGCTGGCTGCTGTAGGGGTGATGTCCGGCCCGGGCCTGGCTGTAGTAATCCACCATGAGGAAGGGGCTCGGGCTGGGGCTCAGACCCACCACGTCCACGCCCTCGTACATCATCAGCAGCTTCCAGTTTCACAAAGTAGGCGCAGAAAGAGGTTGCGTTTTCTCTCTCCAGGGCAAAGAGGTCTGGAGCTTTCATCCAAGCTGCTGACGCACGAGCTCCATTGCAGCCTAACTCAACTTATTTTCTTCAGAAAGCACAATACGTTGTTTAGATAGAAAATTAGTCTCCGAATGAAAGGGATCTGCACAAAACTTTGGATCCAAAGGTGGTCCGGCGTGTTAACTCACTCCGGAGGGGCAACTTCAGCTCAGCAACCAGCCAAAACACCAGCAGAAAAACTAATCCAATTGCAAACGCGACTTCAAAGCATGGGGAAAACGAAACGCACGCACTCGCAAACACAGACACATACACAATCACACGCATGCATACATAGTCTCACACACGCGCGCAGAGAGGCTCCGACAGGACGCGCGCGCAGAAAGCAAGCCAGCCCTCGGAAAATTGAAAACGGTGCAAAAATGCACGCCTTTTTTTCGCCGCACGCGCTGCAAGTCCACGACTCTCTTTCGCCTCCGTGTCGTCTCGTTTATCTCTCACCCGCGAGCTTCACTTCAGACGGTTACAGTCTTCCCTTCTTCTCTCCCTGCGTCTTTCTTTTCTTCGTGTTCTCTCTTTCTCCCCTGCGCTCTCTCGCTCTCTCTCTCAGCAACTCAGCCAAGCGCGAGCCAGCTGGGCTCAAAAACCCCGCCCACATCCGGGGCTTCCCCCGCCCGCTCCACATGCCCCGCCCACTGTGGCTAGGGCATGGCAGGGGAACTCCACCGGAGTTTAAAATTTACATGCACAGGTTAAACCATTACTAGTATCATCTCCTTGTTTTTACAGTCTTTGTCCATTTTATCAGCTCCGTACACCACACAGGAGCGCTCTGTAGTTCTACAATCACAGACTGTGGAACATCTGTTGCTCTGCATAGTTTGTAAGTTCACTTGGTTCTACACAGGTCCTCCACAAAGCAGGAATGATTTGGGTCTTGGATAAGACACAGCAGTGCTGCTGGAGTTTTTGCTGGAGAGTAGTCCAGTAACCAAAAATATTCAGCCGACAACATTCAGTAAACATTTATAAGCTACTGTGTCTGAATTTGCATTTACAAGGTGGACCAACACAGGCAGGTGTGTCCAATAGAGAGAACAGTGAGTGGGCTCAGGTTTTAAAACCTCCAGCAGCACTGCTGTGTCTGATCCACTCCTACCAGCGAGCACTTCAGTGTCACCGCATTATTCACTACCCAAATACTACCTGATCTGTTGTGGGACTGTGGGGGGTGGGGGTGGGTGGGGGACTGATTGACCAGTCTGTAAATGTAGGACTACAATGTGCATCAACTAAGTCAGTGAAGCTTAAAAATGAACAGTGAGTGTAGAGTATTGTGCAAACTATTTTTTGAAGTTTCCTAGAGTGTAACTGATACTGACAGCAAACCATGTAAATTTACAGAAGTATCTTAAAGGGGAACAACACTGTTTCCAAATTTCTCAGTAAGTACGTTATTTTACGATATTAAACTAGTCATTGAGACCTGTTTATGTGAAATATTCTGTTCTAGAGAAATTTACTGTTTCTTATCTCCACAGAGTCTCCACAGTGAAGCAACTCACATTAAACCACTCTGAATAACTTTGTTTACCTTAAAATTTGGGGGAAGGGGGGGTGGTGATCTAAGTTAAAGCAATACAATCCCATGAATATTAATAGGCCACAAGAAAATCTCAAAACCTTCTTAAAAAGCTCCACACAATAATAGGGAAGGTCCATATTTATATTTTAAAAGTGCTTTGAAAATCATTTTAATAAAGTTTCTGGGACAAATTTTTGGTAAGAACTTTGCTTTTTGGTAGGACATTGTTTCTCTCCTAAGGTTTAAGTAAATCCAGGCCCTACTGATGAAATCTTGATTCAGTGTGGAATATCCGGTGTATCCTCGAACCCTTCTACAGCCCCTCAGGCCGGTCCTCCTCTATCCAAAACTCCTCTGCCCCCTCCTCGCCTTCCTCCCTTCTCAGTCTCATTCATTTGCCTAATGCCATGCGGCTGAACTCTTTCTGAACCCGTGGGGGCCGGCGGTTTGCCTTTGGGTGACCCAATCTCATCTGATATCATGTGCTAGGCCTTGGCACCTCATTTTGTGTTCGTTAGGCTGCAGCCGAGACCCCAGGGGTCACGAGACTCAGACGAGATGTCCCAGCAGCTAACACACCTGAGCCAGATGTAAAGGGTTGGAAATGGGATAAGAGTAGGCCTGGACTAGGAAACTAACATTTAGCAGTTTTAAAAAAAAAGTCCTAGAGTGGAACCAGAAGTGTTTATAAGAAATACAGGACTCGTAAATACATATTTATAGAGTAATTGACAGCATCAATAAAACTTTATGTGAAATACATGTTAAGAGTAAAGATATAAAGTGTGTACAACTCTAAAGAAAACAAGCAGTATAGAAAAATAATAATGTGGTAGAACTAGAAATGTATAAAACATGTCATCTAGAAAGGTCTAGCAAATGTAGTAGTGTGTAATAAACAACCCGGTCTCACATCTATTCGTGATATAGTCACGAATATATATAGGGGACTGCAATTCGTGACATAGTCACATATTTTCAACATTTTATGCGACAATATCACAATCATATGAGAATGGATAAATACCATACAAACCGTCATATCAGTGCCCTGTGTTATATGACAGTAACACGAAAACTCTTTCTCATTAAGGCGTCATTACTCATAACATTTAAAAAGGCATAATGCGAATTACATATCATAGGTTGTTATTCCAACAAAGGCATAAAGTATTTTATTATATTTCTCCTAAGCAATGCTTATTATTGGTGTCCTACTTTAGCTTTAACTCAACAACATACAAACATACAAACATGTAACAAGAACATTTCTTTCACTTAACATTATTTTGACTAAATTTCAAAAGGTTAAAACTGAAAAGGACATTTCTCTAGCCATTATTTGCGTTGATATTTTAGCAAATAATGAATTAGTAAGGTTATATCTTTCATAAATAAAAATAAGACAGTGGTATTAGGCAGGATGGTAATGACACCTTAATGAGGTAGGGTTTTCGTGTTACTGTTGTATAACACAAGGCACTGATATGACGGTTTCTATGGTAACTACCCATACATTTATGATTGTGATATTGTCGCATAAAATGTCAAAAATATGCGACTACGTCACAAATTGCAGTCTCCTATATATTTGACTATATCACAATAAGTGTGAGACCGGGTTGTAATAAATGGTATTTATAAATTTTGACCTGTTTATTTTTATATATTTATGTATAGTTTTAAAATATTTAATCTGTATATTTGTATTAATGGTGAATAGGCTATCTAGAGCTAACCAATCTTGAGCTATCCAGAATTAAGCCATGTATTTCAGTCTATGTAGTTCTAAGAGTGTGTTTATAGGCAGCATAGGGCTACGCGAGCTGTGTATTTTTAAGTTGAGTGAGTTGTAAACTAGCTCAAAGCTTTTAATGTATTTCAAAGTGATGTAATGCCAACCTGAAATGCATTTTATAAGCTTTGTATCTCAACGTTAGCAGTGTAATTTATCAGCTATGTAGCTCATAACTAAAATAATTTTAAATGCTTTGTAGCTCAAAGCCAGCAGTGAATTGTTTCTAGCTCAACTAGCAGTATAATTTTAAGCTACATAGCTCACAGCTAGCAGTGTTTTTTATAAGCTGTAGCTCAAAGCTAGCAGTGTGTTTGTAAGCTATGTTGCTCAAATCTAGCTGTGTGTTTCTAAGCTGTGCTGCTTAAAGCTAGCAGTGTATTTTTTAAGCTGTAGCTCAGGGCTAGCAGTGTGTTTTTGAAGCTATGTAACTCAAAGCTAGTGTATTTAGTAAGCTATGAAGCTTATGGTTAGCAGTGTATTTCCAGGCGATGTAAAGCAAAGCTGAAGGCAGCTGTTGTGGTGGGTTAATGGAAGTGTATGTGAGGCTGAGCCAGACGGTCTGTTTAATTATAGAGTGTGCTGTTGGGTCTGGTTATGGTCTAAGATATCAGAGGGATAGATATGGAGAGCCGGCTCTTTCTGGTGATGACGGAGAAGAGATGAGATGATTCAGAGAAGGTCGGGATGATCTAGGATGAGTTATTTCAGAGAGTTTCTCCTCAACAGAGCCATGTTAGAGGTGACAGTGAGTTTAGACAGACAAATGTGATGCGTGTGTGTGTGTGTGTGTTAATACAGTACCTCGGTGTGTTTACACTCTGATAAGAGGAGCTCCTCTAAGATAGCAAAGCTCACATTCCTCAGTTGGATTATCACCTATGAGCCCTGTCTCCTTTCTTCTCATTGATATATCTATCTTCTCTCTTTCTTCTTGGCCTGGTATGTGTGTATCACTCTAAACTCCACTGTGAGTGAGTGTCGGTTCTTTCTGAAGAAAAAAATGCAGTACTTATAATTTTTTATACCCCTTTTTCTGTATAAATTACAAAGATGAATGTCTCAACCACTTAAGTATGTGGATTTCTATACCTTTTAATAAATACATGTGGTTTATTCATATTAATTAATAAACTGTAGTAAAACATATGTTTGTGTATCTGTTGGTGTAAAATTGTGGTTGATTGTATGTGTCTCTGTGTGTGTGGGTGTTCATCTCAAAGTTTCCCATCGCCATTGCCTCTTAATTAAACCACCATTAACAAATGGCTTATTACATAAGACCAACAAAACACACTGGGAATACCACACACACACACACACACACACACACACACACACACACACACACACACACACACACACACACACACACACTGTTCCTCATGCCAAGAGATGGTACGATGGGTGATAAAAGAGAAAAAAGGAAGAGAGAAGAGAATTCAAAGGCTCTTTATGGGTGTAATTGTGGATGGAGGCTCTGAGCGTGTGAAGCTATTTTTACAGCCTGCTTTAAAAGACCGGCCATAAAGACAAAGCTGAGGTTTTAACGCTGACCGACAGGACGCAGAGGGTCATAACTGGCCATAAGCCCCCTATTCACCATCAGGTACCTTTTATTTCACACTTGCAGCCTCAGGACAACAGGGAGAAGCTTGGGGAAGCCAGAAAAATCTAAAAATTCATGTTATATTCAAAACAACAGAAAATCTCCCAAAAAGAATATATACAGAAATACACTAGAAAATATAATAATATATTTCTCCTTTTGGGCAATGTTAACGTTTAGTGTCTGACATCTGCTTCTTCAGATTCATATCAGCAATTTCCCTGTGTTTTCTTATACTGTAGCTATGAGGCTAGCTAACATCTACTATATGCCACCACTGGAGCAATGAAGATAATAAACCTAAAAACAAATGCATGCCACCTAGTATCACCATGGAAACTGGAATCCTATGACTTCAAACACATGTTTCTTAATATTATTAATTCTATTAATGAAATACCTTTTATTTACCACAAAAAGACGCTTCCAAGTACAAACAGACATTGATAATGTGGGGGAAAAACAGACCAGGGAATTCAAAACTTATACAAACAGAAATGGAGTGAATAAAAATGAAAGGAGAATGACAAGAGAGAGTTAGAAGAGACAGAAAGAGAGAACAAGGAAAGAGGGAGAGACACTGCTGCTCTTTTTCTGCCAGTTTATATCTTCATTAGTCTCTTTGATTTGTGATGCAGATGCCACGCCATCTCACTCTCTCTCTCTCACTCTCTCTCTCTCACTCTCTCTCTCTTTCTCTCAAAGTGACTGCAAAACATGACCCTCGTGATTTGGAGCCAGGGTCAACAAGGACACTGAAGGAAAAACATTCTCTCGCTCTATGCTTCTCATGCCTCTCTCCCTCACATCCCTCTCTCTCTCTCTCTCTCTCTCTCTCTCTCTGAGGGGATTAGTCCATTGTAAGTGTTATTGGTCAGAGGGGGAAACTTTAAGTGGATTTCCTGTTTGCTCCGCAATAGGGGCATTATATCACCCCCTCACCTGACCTCCACTTAAAACCTGCCCTCACCTCTCCCGCTCGTGTTTGTGTGTGTTTGGGTGTGTGTGTGTGTGTGTGTGTGTGTGTGTGTTTTCTACTGGTCCTTTTTAACATCTTCATTCAATGTAAAAAGCAACAGGAGAGCCTGGATTGTTGATGTAAATATCACCCATCAAAATAAAAGTCTTAAATGGAGATTTCTGTCTGAATAGTGACTAAATAAATGACATAATATTTTACCTACAGCTTATTTGTAAACACACATGAGATTACTTTAATATATCATTAAATATCATATAGATGTAATTATCCTATGCCCTGAGATTAAAAATAGACCTGTGTGTGTCTGTGTGTGTGTGTGTGTGTGTGTGTGTGAAAGAGAGAGAGACAGCGAGAGAGTGAGATGTTAGCGCAGTGGCGACTCGTCAGCTCCGCTTCTCATGCTAATGCTGTCCAAAATCCCCCTGCTTAGCCAGCAGGCCACCAAACAAAGGCCCATGACAAATACCTCCACTATCTGCCCCAGCAGGAGGGGCAAAAAAGAGGGGTGGGGGGCAGAAAGGGGAGTCACTTCTCCTTGCTGAATTAGAGAGGGCTCATCAGCATTTCAAAGAGGGGCAGAGAGAGAGAGAGAGAGAGAGAGAGATATAGAGATAGATAGAGAGAGAGAAAATGAACAACATAACACACACACACACGCAAACCTTAATCCACTGAGTTTTTACAGCACCAGCAAACAGTGACTTTGGCCTCTGCTGAAGTGCACACACACACACACACACACACACTCAATCCCCCACTCAAACACACCACACACACACTCCAGTAAAGCACACTTCAAACGGTGCTCAGTATTTGACCCTTGGAGTGATAGCGTTCCCTCATTAGCATCCTAATGGCCCTGATAAGAGCAGCATCTACACACACACACACACAGCTAACACTAGGCTACATGACATGGCTGGAATGCTACAGCTTTGAGACTACTGCTGTAAATTGCTGTTGTAATGGAGCTCTAAGCACATTCACATTCTGCGGTGTGCTGTAAAAGAAGTTCACCTTTTTCACTTTCGACTCTTTTCAAACACATTAAGGGGGGATTTTAAAAACATTAGATACGTTTTTAAGTTTAAGTGTTACTTAAGTGTTAATATTGTCTTTTTTTTTCTTTACTCCAAAGATGATTAGAAGAGTCATTATCGCTCCAAAACATCATTAAAGACTAAAAGGAGTCATATATATATTTTTCACACTGTGTGAAAATTTCATGAAAAATGAACCAATAGAAGTGCTCAATTCCTTCATTATTTGTAACGCTTTTCCAGTTCAGGGTCGCGGTGGGTCCAGAGTCTACCCAGAATCACTGGGCGCAAGGCAGGAATACACCCTGGAGGGGGCGCCAGTCCTTCACAGTGCGGCACACACTCACACCTACAGACACTTTTGAGTCGCCAATCCACCTACTAACGTGTTTTTGGAGCGTGGGAAGAAACCGGAGCACCCGGAGGAAACCCACGCAGGCACAGGGAGAACACACCACACTCCTCACAGACAGTCACCGGGAGGAAACCCACGCAGGCACAGGGAGAACACACCACAATCCTCACAGACAGTCACCCGGAGGAAACCCACACAGGCACAGGGAGAACACACCACACTCCTCACAGACAGTCACCCGGAGGAAACCCACGCAGACACAGGGAGAACACACCACACTCCTCACAGACAGTCACCTGGAGGAAACCCACGCAGACACAGGGAGAACACACCACACTCCTCACAGACAGTCACCCGGAGGAAACCCATGCAGACACAGGGAGAACACACCACACTCCTCACAGACAGTCACCTGGAGGAAACCCACGCAGACACAGGGAGAACACACCACACTCCTCACAGATAGTCACCTGGAGGAAACCCACGCAGACACAGAGAGAACACACCACACTCCCTATAACATTTATACAGTCTGTGGTGATGTGGAAGTGACCCTTACTTCATCCCAATCCTAACCATTGATTTCAACAGAAATTTTGGAAAATGGGTGGATTTTCCCTTTAAAATATGACACACTGAGCAGCACATCTCCATAGCTACTGTGGATAACTGAGAAGCGAGACTGGCATGTTGTGAATGTGTTTGTGTGTGTGTGAGAGAGTGTGTGTGTGTGTGTGTGCCAGAGAGAGGGAGAGAGAGAGAGAGAGAGAGAGAGAATGGCTGGTAAATGGAGCATCCGAACATGAATAGCGCAGTGGGGGGATCATTAGGGAGAGTGTTATTCTCTCTGCTGAGTGATACATGAGCACACACACACACACACACACACACACACACACACACACACTCACAATGTGTCTGAGATCAGTCCGAGCCTCTAACAGCTGCACACCCTAAAAACATTAGTTTGGTTTAGTTTCGATGACACTCAGTGGCTCCAGCGTTTACAAAAGTGCATCATTAATACAGCTCATCCTCCTGAAAACACTCCCCCGCTTTCCCACAGCAGCTCCCAGGGTCCACAATACCCCGGCTGTTAATCAGTATCGCGATATTGTCCTTCACAATGCTGATATCACAGAGAGCTGCAAATATGCAAACGAGCTTCCAGCCAATCCCAGTCAGCTTTGCTTTTTCAGCACGCGCCTCGTTCGCGGTGCTGTACGTCACTGTGAAACACAGGTTACAGTGCCCCCTGCTGGGCTGTGAGTGAAGGGTCGGTTCTAGATGAGCTCAAAGCAGGAGAATTGTTTACTCATGGCGTGTTGTTGATGTTGTTGTTGTTGTTGTTTGGGACTGAACACAGCTCCATCATCAGTTCAGACAGATCAGTGGAGTTTTT
>NC_089802.1:29552451-29775165 GCF_029633855.1 Hoplias malabaricus | reverse complement strand
ACAGATGTGAGAGGAGAAGGGAGATGCGTAGGGTGGGGAGTTAGGAGAGCGCTGGTGCGTGACGAGTGAGAGATGAGAGGGGACGAGAGAAATGGAGGGAGAGAGCAGCAGAGAGAAGAGATGAGACAATAGATACTGAGAGAGAGAGAGAGAGAGAGAGGAGAGAGAGAGAGAGAAAGAGAGAGAAGAGAGAGAGCAGAGAAAGACGAGAGAGAGAGAAGAGAAAGAAAGAGAGAGAGAGAGAGAGAGAGAAGAGAAAGAGAGAGAGAGAGAAGAGAAAGAAAGAGAGAGAGAGAGAGAGAGAGAAGAGAAAAAGAGAGAGAGAGAGAGATGCTCCATTGGCAATAGTTGTATGTGGATAAATTATTTGTGGGAGGTTACTCCAAAGTGCAAGACAGACCACAGGGTCGCATGTGTGTGTGTGATATAAACTATGTTCGTGTTTATTCATGTGCCTCAAGCTGTGCGTTAACACCCAATAAAATGTGAGACAGCGCCTTATCAATAAAACACTACAGCTACTAACACACTCTGACAGTGTGTGTGTGACTTTGTGTGTGTGTGTGTGTGTGTGTGTGTGTGTGTGTATCACCAGAACAATTTAGTATACAACCAAAGAGAGCACTGCATACAGAAAAAAGCTAAACAAAACATCACACACACACACACACACACACACACACACACACACAACAAGGTTCTCCCAGACTCACACACCTCCCACTGAAAATAAATGGGATCCTAGTGCGACTGATTTGGTCTCAAGAACAGTGCAACACACAACAACAACAATCAACACAAACAGTAGATCAATCAATTGTGTTTACAGTCTTCCCCACTGTTCTCCACAGCTGCTGGACAATGGTAATAAATCCTATTGTTTCTGACAGGGGTCTAATTGAGGAACACACACACACACACACGCTCTCTCTCTCTCTTTCTCTCTCTCTCGTGGACGATGGATAGATGGCTCTGACTGTATGAGGCCCGTCTGCAAGCTGCTTCCTTCGTGTAAATGATTTACTGGGAAAACCTCCTTCTCTCTCTCTCTCTCTCACCCCTCTTCTCTCTTTCTCTCGCCCCTCTTCTCTCTCTCTCTCTCTCTCGTCCCTCTTCTCTCTCTCTCGCCCATCTTCTCTCTCTCTCTCTCGTCCTCTTCTCTCTCTCTCACCCCTCTTCTCTCTTCTAACTTTCTCCCCTCTTCTCTCTCTCTCTCTCTCTTCTCACACCGACGAGAAGCTGAGAAGCTTTCCATGAAACAAACACAGAGAAAGAGACAGAAAGTAGGAGAGATAAAGAGAGAGAGAGAGAGAGAGAGAGAGAGAGATAAAAGAGTGAGAGAGACAGAGAGAGAGACAGAGATAAAGAGAGAGAGAAAGAAGATAAAGAGAGAAAGAGTGAGAGAGAGACAGAGAGAGTGAGAGAGATAAAGAGTGGCAGAGAGAGACAGAAAGAGAGACAGAGAGAGAGAGAGAGAAACCCCTCCTGTGCTCTGTGTGTGCAAGAAAAATATTGTGAAAATTGCGTATCATAGTGTGTGAATACGGAATACTGGATTGTGTGAATATTGAGTATCGTATTATGTGACTGCTGAGAATTGTGTCATGTGAGTCTTGAATAAGGTATAGTGTGCATACGGCTGGATGATAGGGTAAAACATGTATATCACGATATGTTTCAAAATTTTGGTTGATACAATATAACTCCGATATCGATACGAACAATATAAAATTGGCAAAAAAAAAAAAAAAAAAAAAAAAGAAACATGAAATCACCCTCAAACACTCTTGGCTTTCATTCATTCATTATCTGTAACTGTTTATCCAGTTCAGGGTCGCGGTGGGTCCAGAGCCTACCTGGAATCATTGGGCGCAAGGCGGGGATACACCCTGGAGGGGCGCCAGTCCTTCACAGGGCAACAAACACACACATTCACTCACACCTACGGTCACTTTTTGAGTCATCAATCCACCTGCAACGTGTGTTTTTGGACTGTGGGAGGAAACCGGAGCCCCCGGAGGAAACCCACACGGACACGGGGAGAACACACCAACTCCTCACAGACAGTCACCCGGAGCGGGGAATCGAACCCACAACCTCCAGGTCCCTGGAGCTGTGTGACTGCAACACTACCTGCTGCGCCACCGTGCCGCCCTCCTCTTTGCTTAAAATTAGTTAAAAAATACTGATCTGACAGCAGCGTCCTGTAATGAACGTCAGTCAGTGACAGGTGATGTAACTAATGTATGTTTAAATACTGAAAATGTGTTCAAAAATATTGTTATTTTGTTATATATTGTTATATTGTTGTTATTGAAACTTTTGATATTGCGATATATATTGATATTAAATTATTGCCCAGGCCTAAGTATGAATATTAAAAACTGAATTGTGAATTCTGAGCATTATATTGTGTGAATATAAAATAACACATGTAAGGATTGTCTACGGAGTGATTATTAATATCATATTGTGTGAATACTGAGTAACATATTGTATGAATATTAAACATATCACTTGAATTTTGAGCAGTGTCTTGAGTGAAAATTGAATATTAAATCTTCATTCATTCATTGCCTCTAAGCGCTTATCCAGATCAGGGTCGCAGGTCAGAAACACACCCTGGAGGGGGCGCCAGTCCTTCAAAGGGCAACACCCACTCACACCTTCTGACAATTTTGAGTCACCAATCCACCTACCAGTGTGTTTTTGGAGTGTGGGAGGAAACCCACGCAGACACAGACAGCACGCCACACTCCTCACAGACTGTCACCCGGAGGAAACCCACACAGACACAGGGAGAACACACCACACTCCTCACAGACAGTCACCCGGAAGAAACCCACGCAGACACAGGGAGAACACACCACACTCCTCACCGACTGTCACCCGGAGGAAACCCACACAGACACAGGGAGAACACACCACACTCCTCACCGACTGTCACCCGGAGGAAACCCACACAGACACAGGGAGAACACACCACACTCCTCACAGACTGTCACCCGGAGGAAACCCACACAGACACAGGGAGAACACACCACACTCCTCACAGACTGTCACCCGGAGGAAACCCACACAGACACAGGGAGAACACACCACACTCCTCACAGACTGTCACCCGGAGGAAACCCACACAGACACAGGGAGAACACACCACACTCCTCACAGACAGTCACCCGGAGGAAACCCACGCAGACACAGGGAGAACACACCAAACAACTCACCAAAATGAATCATACCAGTGTGGATGTTCTCATGCCTAATTTCAAAATTGTCAAAGCTGCTGAGACTGGAGCTAAAGAATCCTGCGGTGACGGGAAATACACAAACAGACACAACCACACCACAAATAAATCAACAACCAAGAGAGACAGCTCTCTCTCTCTCTCTCTCTCTCTCTCTCTCTCTCTCTCTCTCTCTCTCTCTCTCTCTCTCTCTCTCTCTCTCTCTCTCTCTCTCTCTCTCTCTCTCTCTCTCTCTCTCTCTCTCTCTCTCTCTCTCTCTCTCTCTCTCTCTCTCTCTCTCTCTCTCACACACACACACACACACACACACACACACACACACACACACTGTTTGCTCTCGGCTCTAATTAAAGCAACACGCTCGTAAATCAAAGCAGATGTCCCATCTCGAGCCCACACTGCGCAAACGCCTCAATTATCAAATCAGTTTGAAATAACACACTTCACACAGACACCCACTCAACATACACAAACACACACACACACACATCATACTCATGAGTCTAACTGTGCAGTTCATGACATACCAGCAGCTTCAGTAAAAACTTTCAGCAGTCATATGTTCAAAACAAATATGTAACAAACCTGCTATGAGAATGTTATATGCCAAAACAAACAAACAAACAAAAATCTCCATAAAAATGCCACAGAAAGAAAGGCTTTTGAAACTAAGCTGGGTGTGTATCTGTATAGACTCCACTGTGAATATGTCTTTAATATAGTCAAAATGCTTAAATGTCTTCATTAAAATAAATCAGGAGCATACTTCTATAAAAATATCATGATTCATTTGACCTGAAAGTCTCGATCTTCCTGTTTAACAATCAGAGGGTAGACATAAAAACAGAAAGAATGAACTTCAGTAGAATGGATTTATTACTGTCACAGCAGTTTACACAACCGTCCTTTAGAGGTATAATTTCTTCATTTTTGCCATTGTATTACACTGAAAAACGGACTCACATAAGCTACAGTAATTTACTGTGACATATAGAGCACTGAAATACTGCTGAACACCAGCTATAGCCTTTTACTCTTACATACGGTTATAGAGCACTGAAATACTGATAAACACCAGCTATAGCCTTTTACTCTTACATAGTTATAGAGCACTGAAATACTGATGGACACTATACTACTTTGGGTTTGTGTTCACTGCCATGTATGGGTTAAATGCAGAGGTAAAACTTCTTTGTAATATAGTGCCATGATCATAAAGTACGTCAGATCACTTTCTTTCACCTCACACAAGCTATAGCTGTTTACTCCTACACACAGTTACACTATGCAAAGAGAAAAGACACACAGCATATCGTTTTGACTTCATTATCATTTCTTAAGCAACAATATAAAGGTATAATTAGTCAAGTTTACACAGACTCTTATGTTGTGTTTGACCTCACTACTCTCACAAAACCTTACTTTTTTTTCTATAATAAAATACTATAATACTAAGAATAAGAAATAGACAAAAAAAAAAAAAAAAAAAAAAAAAAACAGAGAAGCTGCTGGAGTTAGCAGAACAATGGACTGGCCGCCCCAGAGACCAGACCTTTGTGTCACTCACTTTGGAAACACAGAAAATAAAAAACAATTAACAATTAAATGAAATGTAGCTGTGGAGGATTCTGTCCCATTTGTATTAAATATATGATGTCTCCTTTTTGTAGACATTTATATTAATGCTACTACAGGTTTAGAATGGGACATTATAGAAGCTTAAGGAACTGGAACCATATAGAAGGCCATCGCTAAACTTAATTCTCCCAATCGATGTAACCTATATACCACAACATAAATAACGAGAATAAAAACAAGAATGTTGAGAAGTTAGTGCTTTTAAAACACAAGCCTTTCTCCATAGATTGCAGCCCACTCTTTAGGTTAATTCACTTTTTGCCCAGCTCTTGGGTCAAGAGCAGTAGATAATGGAGCAGAGCCATCACAGTCTGCCATTGGCTCACTAATGTCCTCCTTAAGAGAGTTCAGCAAGCGCAGAAACAGAGGAGCTTTGTAAACAACTGAAATAAACCCCTCTTACTAATGGACTCTCAACAGTGTCTGAGCTTTCTAACGTAATTAGCTCCGGAGAGACCGTTAGCTCTAATAACATCCTCCCAAAAAAGCTTCAACCTAAAGATTGTGAGGTAAATTTTGTAGTAAAACACATGGCACAACAAATACCCAATCAAACTCTCAAATCTAAAGACATGGACAGGTTCTGTCATTGAACTAAAACACGCCTAGCATTTTGTTAAATGTGAGTGAGTGGGTGAGTGAGTGACAGAGTGAGAGTCTGTGTGTGGGAGAGTTTTTTAAGTACAGATGTTTATATTTCAAAACATCTGTATTTAAAATAGATTTCTTAAAAAATTGCCTTAGAATATAAAATACATTTAGAATGCCTCTGCATTGCATGGTGTGCCACAGGGCTGTATCCTGAGTCCAATCTAATTCCAGATTTGTTTCAAAGACAGCTATTTACTGTCCATGGACATCCCCTAAATGACACAGATGTTACATTTTTGTTACACAGTGGAACAAATTTAACAAATTCATAAAAATGCTACAGCTATGATTTACCTTTATTTCAAGGAGTGTATTGCCCTTGACGTTGCATGGGGAAGAGGGTGAAAAGGGATTAATGGAGTGTGTTAGCCGTACAGAATGTCTGCACATTTACGACAGACTGTCACAGAACTATCACAAACCTTAATCCCTCCTTTTACACTTCAGAGATAAGATCACTCTTTACTTGTAGTACCCTGGACTCAATCCTACTACTGTGTAGAAGCAGAGGGGAGTGGTGGGGGTTAATGAACCCTAAAGACTAATGGGATAAGCTGGATCAGGGCTCAGCAGACAACAAGTAAATAGAATAAGTACATTCTAAGCAGTAGTGAGGTAAACACTTGATAAAAATGAGCCAATAAGCTCTTGGATGTGTTTCCGTGATGTAAACAGTGGGTTATATTTGCCAAGCAACACAGTGGCCACTCAGAACTGATAAGAAGATCTGAAATGATTATATCATTGTTACAATCATGCAGCACATTTTACCTGAGAAATCCCTGATCCACCAGAAGTCTCAGCAATTTTTTTTTCACTTACTTTCTGCCTCACAAAAAAACTCGTTTGGATTGGTCTCCATTAGGGCTCACTGTGTATGTATGTATGTGTGTGTGTGTGTGTTTGACAGTTTCTACTCGTGTACAGTCCCTTTTAGAAGTTGCTTATGCTTAAGGTGGAGCGCTAAATTTACACCATAGTTGTACTCAAGGGTGTGTGTGTGTGTGTGTGTGTGGCTTACTGTGGAAATGGAGCCATCCAGGATTAGAGGAAGACAGCTCACTCCTTGGAAGGGAGGAGAAGACGGGAGGGGATTTGCATAATCAGAAGCGGAAAAGCCGGAAAAGACTCAAGTGTGTGTGCGTATTTAAGTGTGTGTGTGTGTGTGTGTGTGTGTGTGTGTGTCACTCTGACAGATTCTGACAGGGCATGCAGGATGAACCCTCATCCAGGGACTTGATCTCTTTTTCTCACTTTCTCTTCATCTCTCTTTCTCTTCATCTCTCTCTCTCTCTCTCTTTCTGGGAACTGAGTGGAGAATCTGGAGAGAAGACAGGAACCTGTCAGATTATCATGTGGATAATAAAGAGAGGGAGGGAGGGAGTGAGAGAGAGAGAGAGAGAGCAAGAGAACGAGAGAGAATGAAGCTCTCCTCTAGTTACTGCCCCCTGCTGTGTATCCACACACTTGTATTCATGTATATGTGCACCTGACTCTCTCTCTCTCTCTCTCCCTCTCGCTCTCTCTGTGTGTGTGTGTGTGTGTGTGTGTTTTATTCTCACGGCTTGTCTCTGACACCCTGTAGAGCAGCCAGGGTCGTCCTGTCAGTATTAAGACATCTTTTATGCAACGCATGCACAGTGTGTGTCTTTGAGTGTCCTCAGCCGAACTGAAACTGAACTATTAAAAAAACAAATACTCCTAATTTAGGACGGACACCTTGACGAGATACTTCAGAAATGTTTATTAAACATGCACAAACTTACAGCCATTCAAATCTTCTATTCCCCAGCTACACCTTTCAGCCTTGTCTTTATGTGTCTCTGGCTGTGTCTCAAATGGCTACTTCTTCCCTATATAGTGCATTCTGTAGGTCATGAAATAAGGAATGTAGAAGCCACAGTTCTGTGAGTTTCTTCAATTACACGCCATTCAACTGTGAAAACGAAGACGTTGTGCCCATTTTAGAAATCTTCCTCTGACTTGACTTAAAGGCAGATTAAAGAAAAGAAGCAACATAAAATATATTTAGACTTTAGCCAACTGTGTGAGTGACTGGGTGAGTGTGTGATGCTCCTGTGATGGATTGGTTCCCTGTTCAGGGGGGGTTCCTTCGTTGCGCCCAAAGATTCTGGGTAGGCTGTGGACCCACCCCCACCCTGAACATTATAAAGCTTTTGCTGTAATTGAATGAATGGATGAGATATTGCCAACATTAGCTGGGGTTAGATTTTTAAAGCCTAGTATCACATCCAAACTTATGTTATTGCTATTTTCTTCCAGTTTTATGATAAACTGTTTTGTTTCATCTGGAAACGGTCAGGAATCAAAAAAAATCTAAAACCCATTTGGTGTCTAAAGGGTTAATTAAAGATGGCGGTTCCTAAAGCTAAACACAGAAATTAATACCAACATAATGAAGAAACTCATTGTTTGGCCAGACCAAGGTCTGTCAACCGCTACTGCTGTCTATGCTGGGTAGTATGCTGCAGCATCTACTACTAGTCCAAATCTAGAACTATCTAGAACTTCCATGGTCAAGTATTTGCGCTCATTTCCAGTCATGTTACAGAACCATGAAAATGGGAAGAGCATCTTCCAGATGATATTGCCACCATTCCTCAGTTAAACCTTTTCAAAAATCTTATCCTAATATCTCTGATTTACTGCCGCCAGCGCTCTCAATGCAAGATTGTTAGGAGCCCTGTTGCCGTTTAGCTTGCCGTTTAGTGTGTGTGTGTGTGTGTGTGTGTGTGTGTGTGTGTGTGTGTGTTTGAGTGTGTGTGTTCAGCAGGTAACTATGTGCTGTATGCTGCTCTGAATATTTGGGATTCTGCAAATTCATAACCCAATGTGTGTGTGTGTCTCTCTCTCCCTCTCTCTCTCTCTCTCTCTGGGTGTGTATGTGTAAAAGTTTCCTCTGGCTCAGGCTCCGCCACCCAAGTGGAGCTCCACATTTCAGGGACGTCCAAAAGAAGACCACCAGCAATGTGCAAAACCACACACACACACACACATACACACACACACACACACACACACACACACACACACACAGACTCATAATACAGCCGCCGTCATGTTGACACACAACAGCCTTGACACACATACACACACACACACACACACACACAAGCACTTTAGAAACACCTCTACATTTCCTTGTAAAATAACACCGCTGTCCAAAGAAAAACATGTATCTATATTTTTGTGGATGTTCCGTTTACTACATCATTTGAACACAGCCGCTATGCTTCACATTGTGTGAAAATTTCATGATGAATGAACCAATAGAAATGCTCCAAAATTACTTGGAACCAAGCCTTTTTACATTGGCTTCCAATGAAGGTTAAGAAGGTTTTTCCTTCTCCCACAAATCACTATTTTGAAGACACATGTATTTCTTTGGTCAGCGACAATATACAAACTAACTCTAAAGAGAACCAGCTAGAGGTCAACCTGCAAAACTATTTAGCCATTTTCATTCATTATCTGTAACCGCTTATCCAATTCAGGGTCGCAGTGGGTCCAGAGCCTACCTGGAATCATTGGGTGCAAGGCGGGAATACACCCTGGAGGGGGCGCCAGTCCTTCACAGGGCAACACACACACTCACTCACACTTTGGAGTCACCAAAAACCATGTGTTTTTGGACTGTGGGAGGAAACCGGAGCACCCGGAGGAAACCCACGCGGACACGGGGAGAACACACCAAACTCCTCACAGACAGTCACCCGGAGCGGGAATCGAACCCACAACCTCCAGGTCCCTGGAGCTGTGTGACTGCGACACTACCTGCTGCACCACCGTGCCGCCCCTATTTATCTATTTGGAAACATTTATTTTTTTATTTTGTTCCCTTTACAGATAAAAAAAAGGCCTGGCTCTAAAAACAACAGTGTTCAGGACAATTTTCAAGAAGAAATTCATCTACCACATAAAAACAACAAGGGATAAAACGAGCATAACGTCCGTGTTCTTCTAGAGAGACCGTGGTGAGGAAGTTACAGTTACACAGAAGGACGTGGTGGACGAAGGTGGTCATTGTGGTACACTGCA
Source organism: Hoplias malabaricus (assembly GCF_029633855.1). Lineage (NCBI taxonomy): Eukaryota > Metazoa > Chordata > Actinopteri > Characiformes > Erythrinidae > Hoplias > Hoplias malabaricus. Next base: position 29,765,569 of record NC_089802.1, on the reverse strand, counting down.
CCAGTTACAGTCACGCCTGTTTCAACTTGGGCTAATAACGACAGGTGAACAAATCTTTCGAGCCTTACGCCCTACCCACACTAGACTTATGCAATCTCTGTCGCTCTGTGAAACAAGACGTGACAAACCCGACCGGAAGACAGTCGATGCAAATAGTCGTCCATTTTGCTGCAGTCAGCAACAAACCAGCTAACTCAGCCACCATACAATAAACACAAAACAACACAAAACTCCTCCTCCTGACCGACCAGGCTCCAGGACCCTCTGCCTTCATTTACCTTTTCATAAACGGCTCAGGTGGAGCTTTATAAAATGGCGTTCTTACACACAGTTACTCCTCCTTTGCTTCTCCTCCATTTTGGATATAATGTTATGCGGTACAAAGCCACGCCCCTTCACATCACCGCAGACAAAACCAGCTACGCTACTGGTCGAGAATGCGTATTACAATCCGACACCACCTTGCTTCAAAATGTTGCTTCAATTTGACATCTCCCACCAGCAGAAGTTTCAAGTAAAAACATGGCTCAGCCAATCAGATTTCAGCACCATAACTCGCCGTTTAATTACTGACATTCTGACAGGACGTGTCCTTCATTTTAGACGGTTACACAAATAATGCTCATTTTAATATTGTGATATTGTATCTATGCTATAATTCCATATTGCTTACATTTGCAAATATGAATTAGAAAAGAATTAAACATAAACAATTAATTGAATGAATGGATGAAAGTCAGAAAGAAATAATCAATTAATAAAAAATACAATTTCAATTTGCCACCTTAATAAAAATCTACAGAAGTTTACACACTGACAATCCAAAACACTGAAAAGAATGCTGTGTTTCCAGGAATGTGTGTGTGTGTGTGTGTGTGTGTGTGTGTGTGTGTGTGTGTGTGTGTGTGTCAGTGAGATAGCACAATGTGTAAAGGAAGTGGAGTCTACAGTCAGGAAATGTTTGTTCTGAAAGTGGAAAGAGCCTGGTCACCTCTCTGTGTAAACACACACACACACACACACACACACACACACTCTGGGCATTACTTCAAAACACACTCCTTCTGCTGAAACTAGATGTGATTCAAAGCTCCCCTACGCTTCACGTGTTACATATGCTCTGCCCATTTACACTGACATTATAAGGAGTGTTTCAGTCCAGAGGCACAATATAGAGATCAGTTCCACCAATCATAACGGAGATCAGGGTTGCCATTTAGAACAGAGTTAAAGGGAGCCAATGAGAACAGACATCAGAGCAGCCAATCAGAACAGAGCTCAAGTCCACCAATCAGGAGAGGGATCAACAGAGAACACAGTAACAGAGATCAAGAAAACAACTGTTCAACTTTAAATGATAAAACAAAAGTGTGTTTGCGAATAAAACGACACAAACGTCAGAAGCGAAGCGTAGGGGAAAAGATAAAAAATGGAGGATCTGGGTCCTTTATCACAGTTTAACAGTGTCCTCCCCCTGAGCCTAATGAACATCTCCACGATGCTATAGAAACACGCTCACACACACAAATCACAAAAACAAATCAGATAGCAGAGTCACATGTCGGACCTTTTCAGACACAAATAAATACCCAAATCGCTAACTTGCTAACTTTAGCTTTTAGCAGTTAGTTTCTCGTCCTCCTCATCTGATAAGCCATTTCTACGTCATTTTCACATATTTAATTTAATGCAGGGTTAAGATCATTTAGGGACAGTTGGAACAGTTACAAAACTGTAAGACGTCCTATTCAGCTTATGACACTAATGTTAGCATTTGAGCAACGGTGGTCTTTCACAACTCTATGATACATCCCCACCCACCGTTAGAAGAACAGTTTCTCAGGGTTGTCCACAGATGTACTTGTTACAAGATCATGTCTGGCCTCGTAGAATGAAATAAAATCAGTTCATGGTTATGACATCACAACCCTGATGATATTGAATATTTTTTGTGGCTTGTTTCCAAATATGGTGATCATAGCCAGACTGTTTAATAAGAAATCATTTAAATCAAAACAGCTATTTAATTAACACACACACACACACACACACACACTACTGTAATGTACTCACTGGCTGGAGAGGGGGTGCTGTATCCGCTGATGGGCAGTGTGGGCACTGCTGGGGGTGAGAGACCACCGAGGACATGAGGGAAAAAGTAGGAGAAGTGCGGGACGGGGAAGCCGTTCAGGTGAGGGCTCGGGTTCCCCTTACCGGACATGACCACGGGACTGGTCGTCACGGCAACACACTCAGACAGCCACTAGAGGAAGGTGTCACGGGGCTCCGGCCCCCATTGGGAGACCCCAGACAGGGGCTTCAGGGACAGGATAGTCAGTGTCCTTAAGATAAGAATTTAAAACCAATCCAGTAGGATCCAGTTGAAGCCGAAAAAAACCCAGATGCTGTTGGATCAACGAGTTTCCAGGAGGTCCAGGTTCCAAAAAGGTGATCACAGGGGTCATTCACTGGGGCATGGAGGCTGCCGCAGAAACTCAAGGGTCCTAGAGAGAGAGAGAGAGAGAGAGAGAGAGAGAGAGAGAGAGAGAGAGAGAGAGAGAGAGAGAGAGAAGCAATGAGATAATGAAATTCTGTAGATTACCTGTAGATCTGTAGATAATCTTGACCAGTAAAAAGCACCCAAACGCAAACATATCATTCTTATTGAGCTGAACAATATGGCTCAAATTTATATCACGATATATTTCTTAACCTTGGTTTATATGATATTATTTTTTTGTTATCGATATGAACAGTATAAAAGCCACAAAAACCTGCTAAGAACAAACAAGAAAATCAGCATGAAATATAACCCTCTTGGCTTTGTCAATATTACAATTTTTAAACTCAATTTAAAATTGAATCCAATGAACTGATGGCAGTGCTCTGTAATTAACATCAGATGCTGTGTATATTGAAATATTGAAAATATGTTTCAAATTCAAATATTTTGCATCTACATTAAGGTTGCAGTTGTGCAGCTAAGCATCCAGCTTAATACACAATTAAATTGTGTGAACTGCTTATAGATGAATGCTAACATCATCAAGTCCACTGTTAATAAGTTAGTGTGTCTCTTTGTACAGCGCAGGACACGCATTTAACTGGATTAACCGAAGCAAAACAAACATGTGACGAAATAAGAGCACTGCTGTGCACTAGGCGTCCGGGTGAACAGCGAGCGGCTCATTATCATTTAAAGGAACAGGCACTGAAAGCGGGCGTTCTGAACAGGGCTGTTTAGACAGGGGGAGGACGCTGCTGTTGGGTTTGATCCTTGTAGTGTTTTGACGAAAGCAGGTCATAGAGGTTTCATTAAGGCCAGAACTGTGTTCACTTGTGGAAAAGTGGTTTAATATGCCCCCATTAATACAAACCCCTCTCTCTCATGTCCTCAAATGCCTCTCCTTGAACAAGTTACACCACCTCATTAGAAAATGATCTCAATGAAAATCATAGTCACAATATCGATCAAAAATACCTCAATGGCCCTTTTTTTGTTGAATCGTTCAGGCCTGGAAATTAGTATTAGCATTATCACATTCGTTTCTTTGCTTTCACAACAGATCACTGCAGCTCACACCGATAAAAACACTTGAATGTGAATCAGACCAAAACACTGCAGAGTTGATGTCAAGGCCGCTGTAGAGTGTAAGTGTTTCGGGTATAAAAAAAAAAAAATAATAAAAAATAAAAAAAAACATCTTCGTTTGGCCCTAATGAACAGCTACATCTCCAACAGAGGGCTACAAAAACACCCTCTTCATCCTAATTAGTGCCTCCGAACATCACACACACTGCCATCACCATGACCGGAGGATAAAACCGCAGAGAGAGAAAATAAAAACAAGAAAGGGAAGTTTCTTCAGCCATTAATTACAGATCTCCCAGTGGACCACCAATAACACTCCAGTAAAAACGTCTAAGGTTCTCATACACACACACACCGAACAAAGCTTTGCTCATCAGTCAATAACAACAAAGAATACATACAACATTCTACAATGTACAATATCTGTTTATTATCATAGCAAATGCTGTGAATAGAGTTGTACGATAATCAACTCAAATAACATTATTCCAATACATCTAGGGCTGGACAATAATTCAATATTCAATATCGATATATATCACAATATAAAATGTTACAATAGCAATGCTATGATTTTTAAACACATTTTCAATATTTCAATAAACATTATTTAGAGCATCTGTCATTGACTGAAGGTCATTACAGGGCGCTGCCGTCAGTTCAGCACTCAGTTTAAAATGTAGTTAAAAATATTAATATTGACAAAGCCTATGGGTTTATGTTTGATGTCATGTTTCTTTTTCATTCAGTGGATTTTATACGGTTCATATTGATATCCGAATTATAACGTATCGACCAGAATGAAGAAATATATCGTGATATAAATACTGGCGGTATCATCCAGCCCTAAATAAAACTATTAAAAATTAAAGACCCACCCCATCAAACCTACGCCCCTAAATCACCCTGATTTCCATGACAGTGGCTTGCTGGCCACTTCGGCATCTTGTGAAAGATGGAGCAAGAGCAGTCTTACTCAAGCATGACCCCACAGACCCCCCCCCACACACACACTATAGGACACACCCGGCACATGCGAAGGAAGTCGAAACAATATGTGTCTTTCTCAGGTCTCTATAAGAAATAACTAGTTTTATTTCACTTTGATCAAAAATAACGTGCCACATTTTAAATGGGACACATTTCTCCCACTTTTCCATCAGTGAACACAGTTCTGGCTCTTAATGAAACATCTGTGACCTGCTTTGTTCCAAACACCACAAGGATCAAACACCACAGCAGCGTTCTCTAAGTAAAAATACCAGCCGCATAGGTCCTCACAAAGCCTCTGCCAAAGTCATTGATGATTAGGCACAGAGACTTTCATAAAAGTATATATCGATTATCAGTATCCACCTGATCGACAGAGTGACCTTTCACCCACTTTCTACAGAAGTTGTCCAACCTAACAACAGTATCTATGAAAAGACAAATTTGTGGGCGGAGCTTGCTCAGAGAAACTGAACTGAGTTACAGAGCTAACGGTTAACACTGAGTGTCAGGAACATTCCTGCTTCCCAACCACAGCGGTAGAAGCATTCTGAATCTTTGCCAGGATCTTACACCCCTCTCTCTCAGACACACACACACACACCCCAGGCTCTTGTCAGAAGAGAAGCCCAATGTGACATTTGTGCCTCTATTACAAAGGTCAGTCTGTAATTATCCTAAATGCCAGTGAGCATGCACCTGCAGAAACATAGCCATGTAATACATGTGTGTGTGTGTGTGTGTGTGTGTGTGTGTGCCCAAAGGAGATGATAAGTGTCCCAGAGCATCAAACCAACACACAAACAGAGAGAGAGAGAGAGAGATGACATGCCTACACCCACATTATAAACAGAGAGGATATGGGGCCCCATATATCTTTATTTACATAGTAAATCTCATTAAAAATATAGACAGTAAGACTCAAGCGTGCTTTTACTGCCCCCTGTCGAGGCGTGGGGAATATCAGGCAGAAAGCGAACTGTCAGGTCTTGAAGTGAAAAATGGGTGAGTATCACTGCTAAAATGCAATGTGTCCACTACCTTTTTCACGCCTTGCTTTTGTGGTATTCACAGAGCAATGGAAAGTGAAACGGTAACAGGGCCAACGAGGCCACGGCTGAGCAGAACGCCACGGAACATCCATAAGAACGGTTCCGCCCTGCAGTGGGAAAGAGGACTTGAGGGGTGACCCTGGGGTGCAGGGGTGAGTACCTGCCAGAAGTGGACCAAGGAAGAGACAAACGGTGAACTGTCGACTGGGTCACGGACACCCAAGGCTCTGTGATTCATAGCCCCCCCTCTTGCCTTCATATTTACACGGTGTTTATTCAGTTGTAGTTCAGGAGGTGGTCCAAACGAAATTAATTTCCCTTTTCTTTTGCCCAAAATATTGCGACAGTATCGACTCTCTTCTTCCACAACAAATTTAACACTGAGGAACTCCCTGCACAGAGACAACCAGCCCAACCGTTCATCGACCTTACATGACCCATACTGTGTGTGTGTGTGTGTGTGAAGCCAAGTGTTGGATCATTAGTATAAATCTTTAGCTGCATTCATGCAAAGAGCAAAAATAAACAACCTGCAAAACCCTTAATGCACACTAGTGTGTTTGTGCTGTGTCTTTAGGTTGAGTGTTTATGTTGTGTGTGTGTGTGTGTGTGTGTGTGTGTGTGTGTGTGTGTGTGTGTGCGTTGGGGGTGGGGTGGGGGCTGTCATGACACAGCTGGCCGAAAGGGAAAGATTGCTTAATGTGAACTATGAAGAAATCATTGAGGTGAAGGAGGGAGTGGACTGAAAAGAAGAAGAAAAACGACAGTAGAGGTAATAGAGCGCGCGCACACACACGCACACACACACCATGCAGGGTCTCTAGTTTCTCTTTCTTTAGCTCCAGTCTCTCAACTTTGTTCATTTATTATTATGCTGATGTACTAAAATCTGCAGGATTGTAGTCTTAAGTTTAAATGCCAATTACACAATTATACACAAGGGGGCGTCCCACACGGCAGGATCAGTAACTCCATTAAGGCATGACCTTGACTGAATTGGTCTCAGAAATAGTGACCATAAATACTGTTAATTTAAGGTAAAACAGGGGGTCCATCAAAAGCAATGCTAGTCTGACCATCGGTGACCGCTGACTGTCCATGACCCTTTCACTGGATCTCAGTGGTCCTTCCTCTGACTACTAACAACCGCAGGATCTGTCTCAGCCAATCAGCTGTGAGAACGAGGTCAACACACTAACGTGGTCAGCACACCGTAACAATATCAACACACTGTAACGTGGTCAGCACTGTAACATGGTCAGCACACTGTAACGAGGTCAGCACACTGTAACAAGATCAACACACTGTAACGTGGTCAGCACACTGTAACAAGATCAACACACTGTAATGTGGTCAGCACTGTAACATGGTCAGCACACTGTAACGAGGTCAGCACACTGTAACAAGATGAACACACTGTAACGTGGTCAGCACACTGTAACAAGATCAACACACTGTATCGAGGTCAACACACTCTAACAAGATCAACACACTGTAACGTGGTCAGCACACTGTAACAAGATCAACACACTGTATCGAGGTCAACACACTGTAACAAGATCAACACAATGTAACGTGGTCAGCACACTGTAACAAGATCAACACACCGTAACATGGTCAACACACTGTAACAAGATCAACACACCATAACATGGTCAACACACTGTAACAAGATCAACACACTGTAACGTGGTCAGCACACTGTAACGTGGTAAGCACACTGTAACAAGATCAACACACTGTATCGAGGTCAACACACTGTAACAAGATCAACACACTATAACGTGGTCAGCACACTGTAACAAGATCAACACACTGTAACATGGTCAACACACTATAACAAGATCAATACACTGTATCAAGATCAACACACTAACATGGTCAGCACACTGTAACAAGATCAACACACGGTATCGAGGTCAACACACTATAACAAGATCAATACACTGTATCAAGATCAACACACTAACATGGTCAGCACACTGTAACAAGATCAACACACTGTAACGTGGTCAGCACACTGTAACAAGATCAACACACTATAACGTGGTCAGCACACTATAACAAGATCAACACACTGTAACATGGTCAACACACTATAACAAGATCAATACACTGTATCAAGATCAACACACTAACATGGTCAGCACACTGTAACAAGATCAACACACGGTATCGAGGTCAACACACTATAACAAGATCAATACACTGTATCAAGATCAACACACTAACATGGTCAGCACACTGTAACAAGATCAACACACTGTAACGTGGTCAGCACACTGTAACAAGATCAACACACTATAACGTGGTCAGCACACTGTAACAAGATCAACACACTGTAACATGGTCAACACACTATAACAAGATCAATACACTGTATCAAGATCAACACACTAACATGGTCAGCACACTGTAACAAGATCAACACACGGTATCGAGGTCAACACACTATAACAAGATCAATACACTGTATCAAGATCAACACACTAACATGGTCAGCACACTGTAACAAGATCAACACACTGTAACGTGGTCAGCACATTGTAACGTGGTCAGCACACTGTAACAAGATCAACACACGGTATCGATGTCAACACACTGTAACAAGATCAACACACTGTAACATGGCTAGCACACTGTAACATGGCCAACACACTGTAACAAGATCAACACACTGTATCGAGGTCAACGCACTTTAACAAGATCAACACACTGTAACATGGTCAGCACACTGTAACAAGATCAACACACTGTAACATGGTCAGCACACTGTAACATGGCCAACACACTGTAACAAGATCAACACACTGTATTGAGGTCAACACACTGTAACAAGATCAACACAATGTAACGTGGCCTGCACACTGTAACAAGATCAGCACACTGTAACAAGATCAACACACTGTAATGTGGTCAGCACTGTAACATGGTCAACACACTGTAACAAGATCAACACACTGTAACGAGGTCAGCACACTGTATCAAGATCAACACACTGTAACAAGATCAATACACTGTATCGAGGTCAACACACTTTAACAAGATCAACACACTGTAACGTGGCCTGCACACTGTAACAAGATCAACACACTGTAATGTGGTCAGCACTGTAACATGGTCAACACACTGTAACAAGATCAACACACTGTAACGAGGTCAGCACACTGTGACAAGATCAACACACTGTAACATGGTCAGCACACTGTAACATGGTCAGCACACTGTAACGAGGTCAGCACACTGTAACAAGATCAACACACTGTAACATGGTCAGCAGACTGTAACATGGTCAGCACACTGTAACGTTTAACGTGGAGACTAATGTGTGCTAGCTAGGATATTAAATAATGAAAACCACGTTAATTAAAATCATTTTCCCTCTGGTGTGAACAGTAGAAATTGGAAATATCTCACACGGAGACAGCTGATGATGTCATAATGACCTTGAAGTTGATTGGCTATGTTAATTTAAAATGCCTCTAATGCACACTGCTATCCCTCCATCACATTTTACTGTCTCTCTTTCCTTTGTCTTTCTTTCTTTTCTTTTCTTTGGTTTCTTTTGTTTATTTCTTCTTTCTTTATTTCTTTGCAAGCACTGATTTTCCTGCGGGACCAGCAATTGTACTTATTACTGATAATCAATAATTTCCTGCACGATCCTCTCTCTCTCTCTCTCTCTCTCTCGTCACTACACACACACACACATACTGCAGGTAGATGAGTGCTGTTTCTCTCTGGAAGCAATAAAGATGATGTCTTTAACTGGAGCAGGGGGGCACCGACCTGTGACACGCGCACACACACACATACACACACACACACACACACACACACACACATACACACACACACACACTTCCAAGAAACGCTGTATGGAGTGGTTTCCAAAGCTCGTCACACTTATGAGAAGAGGCCCCTTTTCAAAATGTAAAACACATTTCAGGACCACCACCCCTACACAGAAACACACAGAAACACACACACACACACACACACACACACACACACACACACACACACACACACAGATCAGACTGTTTCAAAATCTTCCCAAGGCCAGCTTCGGACATCAGAGCGTCCAGCAGTTGTTTCAGCTGAACTGTGTAACTACAGAGGCGGAGCTTCTCAATGTCCACTTTATGCCCCGCCCACTTTCACAGTTATCGGGAACCTGTGGAGAACTATGTTACTAACAAAATCAGCTAGATCCCTTTCCATGGTTACCCTGCACTCATTTCACTGGGTATACTACACCTATTGCTATGGTTACATGGTTGTTTCCATGGATACCCTGCACCCACTTCACTGGGTATTCTACATCTATTGCTATGGTTACATGGTTGTTTCTAAGGTTACCCTGTAGTCATTTCCTTGGGTAAACTACACCTACTGCTATGGTTACATGGTTGTTTCCAAGGTTACCCTGTACTCATACTTTGATCAAGCTACACCCACTGCTATGGCTGCTTGAATAATGGCTAATGTTTCCAAGGTTACCTTACACCCTTGTCCATGTTTACGATTCTCCATTTACACACCGCATCACTTTTCACAATCATTTCCATGGTTACCCTCCACCCACTTCCGAGGTCACACCCAGTCCCAGGGCTGTACTTCACCTGTTTCTCACTGATATGGCTGTGTTTATGTGATTGAGCAGGTCTCTCTCTCTCTCTCTCTCTCGTGTTCTCTCTCTCTCTCGTGTTCTCTCTGTCAGGATAAATGTCACATGACTTCTATAAAGCTCATGTCAACTGCTGTTTACCGATACGCAGTGGACAAGCGGCAAAGCAATTATAAAATGCTGATTACCTCTGTGTGTGTGTGTGTGTGTGTGTGTGTGCAGGTTTTAGACGAGTTACGCTGAAGTCTGGAACACTGGATCACTGTTAGGAAGTTACTGAGATGTAAACGCAGTCATTGAAAGTGTGTTGTTGTGAAATGCTCTGTTCTAAAGACACCTACCAAGTCTGAATGGGTCACAGTGGTGGTGATAGGAACCAGACGTCTGAAGAGTTTAATGTGTCTAAAAGCTCCTCACAAAGTCCTTCCCATCCCTTACCAATGATTCATTAAATTTACATCTCACTGGCTGAACTCTGTAGTAATTTTGAACGCTTGGTGGCCTTTCCCTTTAGAAAGAGTCCTGTGTATGGGCAGGAAGTGGTAATGTGCGTTATACAGCCGAGCCAAATGTGGTTGGGACTACACTTCCCAAAATGCCTCGAGAAAAAGTGACCTTTGGAAAAGACTGACGGGAGAGGAACATGAACAACAGCGCGCACGCACACACACACACACAAATAAACACACAAATGTTCAAGAACACAGAGGTGAGCTCATACTCGGAGAGTACAGATGAGTTCAAGGCTCACAGTATAAACATAGCTACGTGCAGACGCGCACACACACACACACACACACACATCAGCATCCAGCTCAGTCTGGGCACTTGATTTAAATCTGATTCAATAAATAACAATGATTATTAAATTAAAAAAATAATAATTATTAAATAATGTTACTAAAATATTTTTTAAAAATGTAAATTATTTTGTAAAATATAAAAATGCTTGGGATTCTGTTTCTATAAGGTTTTATTTCTCCCCACTCTGCCCCGTTTTTTTCACAAGTGAACACAGTTCTGGTCTTAAAACATCTGTGACCTGCTTTGGTCAAAATACCACAAGGATCAAACCCCACAGCAGCGTTCCCCCTCCCCATCTAAACAGCCGTTTCAGCGCCTGTTCCTTTAAATGATCCCGAGCCGCTCGCTGTTCACCCCCACCCCGAGTGCACAGCAGTCCAGTTTCCTAAATTTAACACAGAGCAAACAGGGCTTAGGAGCATTTTAAAGCCCGAGTTTAGATCAGAAAACCAAGCATGCATCCCAGAAAGAGACGCCTGTGTGTGTGTGTGTGATTTCTGCAGTATCAGAAAACATAGAGATATGCTGCCAGACAGGAAGAGGTCCAACATTGGGGAATCCTGTTAAAACTTTCCACAGGCTGCATGTGTGTGTGTGTGTGTGTGTGTGTGTGTGTGTGTGAGGGTGAGTGTTTCTACTAAGGAAGGAAGGACGAGAGGGAGAAAAATGAAAGAAATGTGAGAGATAAATGAAACAGTGCCAGATTCTTGACTTGAAAGACTCTTTCTGGATGAAGCCCCCATTTTAAAAAGCAGTAAAACAAGATTTAAAAAAAGTAATAATAAAATACTGCAGAAAATGTAGAGTCCGTTTTATTTAATTTCTGAACAACAGCCAGCTCAGCAATATTCGTGTATATCACTAAGAAGATTAGATTTGTTCAAAGAAGAATTCATTGCCCATTCCACCTGTTATTTAGAACCAATCCCCAACCCCCACCCCAATGTTCAAATGGTGAGGAGTAGCTTTCTCTCTGAGATTGTTTTGAACTTAACTCAACACACATGGAGGAGAACACTAACCATCCTTTTCTGTTATGTAAGATATTTGCGATCGCACCACTTGTATTCAAACGGATGCCTCTGGTGCTTCATAAGAGCAGTGCCTTGAGACTGTGTAATTTCTCAAGAACAAAGAAGACAAGACCAGTGTGAAGGGAAACCACAGTGAACAGGTCAAACACAGAGATTTGGGTTGGACGATATGGTCAAAATTTATATAATGATAGGTTTCTTAATTTCGGTCAATACAAATAATTCTGATATCGATATGAGCAACATGAAAGCCACAGAAAAACTGCCAAGAAAAAACAATTAACGTGACATCATCATCAAACATAAACCTCTTGGCTTTGTCAATATTATTTTTAAAGTTTATATAATATTTAAAAAATACTGAACTGACAGCAGCGTCCTGTAATGAATGTCAGTCAATGACAGATGATGTACCTAATGAATATTGAAATAATGAAAATGTGTTTAAAAGTGATATCGTTGTTACTGAAACGTTTTATATTGCGATATATATTGGTATTGACTTATCGTCCAGTCCTACTTAGAAACAAGCGATAAAACCCCTGGTAAAAGTCTACATTATGAATTTGACAGTTACAATTCTGAGATCAAAGTGGCGCGACCTGAATTCATTCCAGACCCTTCTGCTACACACACACACACACACACACAGGCTGTAGCTGCATCTCTTGGCTCCTCCCCTTCCCTGAAGGGATGGTCCCATGCCAAACTGTCCCACCCCCTTTCCCTCTGTCGCCACAGGAATTACGGCTCTCTGATTAAATCAATCAATCAAGAGAAGGGGCATGAACCGCCATCCCGGACCCTCCCCTTCTCACCCACACCTCTCTAATGGTTTACACACTCTACAGAGTGACTTCCTTAAACCTGGCGATTCCAAACACACACAGCCTCACAGTGCCATGTATATCTGTGTACAGTGGAAAGCGCAGGTTTCTAAGACGAGAAGCACAGCATGGACAAAGAGTCCATCAGTGACCCTGACCCTGACATTTGACGTCCCTGAAGCAGACAATGAGATAATGTAAACCCTCCCTCCGGGCCACGAAGGGTCAAATTCTCTGTCACTGCTGCCCCTGGTTCAATACCGAGTTCAATACTCTGAATGACGGCAAGCTAGTGCTGGGCGATATGACCGCAAATCAATTGAACAGTTTACAATTAATGAAGGAATATTTTTTATTTATTATATAATATATGTAATAGTATTATATAATATATAATTATATGTAATAAATATGCTCCAGTATTATTAAATGTAGGTTTTTCTAATATTGCTGGGAGCTTGTCTGTCTCTTTTTTTTTTTTTTTGAGCCGTGCACGTTTCATATTCTAAGCGTGATTGTGGGTTAACCTTGGTCGCTGAAACTGTCGCTGTTTTTTCTTTATGTTTATTCTTTATTTTTTTTTTCTTCTTTATGTTCAGACTTCTTTATCTTCACTAAAGACCAAACAAACAAATAAAGCTGCCCGAGTCGCTCGGTCGGCCTCTATGTTTAGGCTCTCCTCCATGTTGCTTCCATGGTAGATTGGAGGACATATTCTCAGAATTAACCACAAAAAAATAAATAAATAAAATAAAAATAACGAACTGAATTAAAAGAAAAAAAAATACATATAACAGATATAGGCAAGATAAAAGCGACTAGTTCTAAACATCTATTTCAATTCAATTTCACAACACGGCAAGCACAAATGGGCAAAATGCTAAGCTGATCCTAGCACAGGAATAGCGCAGGCGTCTCTGTGGAGTGGTAACCATCATCAAGTGGCCGGCTGCAGAACAGCAGGTTTAAGGATATTAGCCCCATTAATGCTCATAAAACACCTCCTCATATTTTCCTCTTATTGTGATGTTGTTTTCTCCCATAACATTAAAATGACTCCCATTAACCACCCAGGAGCACTCTGTTTTTCCGAAATTACAGACTGTAGTCCTGTATCCGTTGCTCTGCATACTTCATCAGCCCCCTTTCTCTGTGCTCTTCACTGCTAAGGACCCCTACAGGATCACCATAGAGCAGGTAGCCCATTATATGGCTGGTGGATCATTGTATGAGTTAGGACAGTGAGTGGACACAGGTTTTAAAATCTCCAGCAGCACTGCTGTATCTGATCCACTCGCACCAGCACAACACACACTAACACACCACCACCACATCAGCATCACTGCAGCGCTGACAATGATCTGCACCCGCATCGTACCTGCTCTGTGGGGGTCCTGAGTATTTAAGAACAGGGTGAAAGAGGGCAAATACTTATGTAGCGCAACAGATTTAGGGCAACAGTCTGTAATTGTAGAACTACACTGTGCAAAAATAACCTTTTGCAAAATGCCTGAAGAGAAAGCAAAGCTCATCCAACAATAAAGAAAGCATTGAGCATCTTTTACGCTGTGATAGGAAACTCAGTAACACACAAACCTGTAGAACCCAGTAACATACAGTGGAACTGCCCTGGAGGTAGATTTAAACAAAAGGTTTCCTTTCTTTCTGGCCTTAGCTGCGGTCAATATGAGGAATTCTTATTGGGTCAGACATAAATAATGTATCTCTACAGGCCGGTTAAGTGTACACTTACCCGTTTTCCAAGTTTCATTTTTATGACAAACTAAATTTTCGTGATGGTCAAGCTCAAGAAAATCTGTTTTAGATTTTGTGTATGTGTGTGTGTGTGTGTTTGTTTAAAGACTGTGTGAATAGAATGCTTAAAGAACCAAAAACCTTTTTTCAAGCTAAGAATGTAACAGAAGAGTGGAAAAAAAGTGAAGACTGACCTAATTTCTTACATATAAATGCAGTGTGTGTGTCTGTGTGTGTGTGTGTGTGTGTGTGAGGGGGGTTATCCCTGTAGGATTAATATATAATGCTCACCAAGGGAGGAAAGAGGAAAGACTAGGCCTTTAGATGAGATTTCATGTCCTGGATAAAAAATGCGTGTCTGAGAGAGAGAGAGAGAGAGAGAGAGAGAGAGAGAGAGAGAGAGAGAGAGAGAGAGAGAGAGGAATGAGATCATACAATTAATACTCAGGGCATGTCTCAGGATGAGTGGTTGTCCTGATGTCAACTAATACATGTTCCTCACAACTCAGTATGTGTGTGTGTGTGTGTGTGTGTGCGCGCGTGTGCACATGTGCATGGAGTGAAATGCCAGTTATAAGGTTGAAATTTAGATACTTATTATTTATTTTTATTTATTATTATTATTATTCTTTTATTTATTTATTTTTTTTAGGTTGTGGGTTCAAGTCCCGCTCCGGGTAACTGTCTCTGAGAAGTTTGGTGTGTTCTCCCTGTGCCTGCTTGGGTTTCCTCCCACGGTCCAAAAACACACGCTGGTAGGTGGATTGGCGACTCAAAAGTGTCCGTAGGAGTGTGTGAGTGTGTGTCGCCCTCTGAAGGACTGGCTCCCCCTCCAGGTTGTGTTCCTGCCTTGCGCCCAGTGATTCCGGGTAGGCTCCAGACCCACCCCCACCCTGAACTGGATAAGTGCTTACAGACAAATACCACAAGGATCAAGCAGCATTCGTTTACCTAGTTCTCCGCCCGCTCTGTCAAGAAGCCCACACTGAGAAAAGAAAATAGACACAAAAGAAGAATAAAGAAGCTGATGGTGCTCTCATAACTATACCCAGACCTCAACATCAATGAGTTTGTTGGGTATTATTCGGATCGTGCGAACCTGAAAAGGCAAACATCGTCTAAGACTGAACTTAAATGTTGGAGGTTTGACTGCACGCCGTAAATTAATCTCCTGAAAGGAATGAAGGCTGAAATAAAGGCAGTGTGTCGTCACAGTGGTTTGAAAACTTGCTTTCCTTTGGCTTTCCTCTTCCTTATGCAAGTGGATTATCACATATCTAATCTCCTCAGGAAAGATTCCCAACAAAACTAATAGCTTGTACTTGGCTGTTTTGACTTGGATGTGCTGGTGGCTTCTTTGGGCCTTCCTCAGGATGAGCGCTCTGTCCCTGCGTGCACCCACACTGCAGAGCTTTTTGCACACCATCTTACTGCATGAGTGGCCAGAACATTGCGTGCCATCTCTCTCTGTCCTTCTTTCTCCATCACTAGTTCTCTGCTGTCCAACCATCTCTGCATCTCTCTAAATCAGATTCCAATTTCGGTATCTCTCTCTCCCTCTCGCTCTCTCTCTCTCGTTTCTCTTTTTTTGGGAGTGGTTATTTTTTCATCTGTATTATTTTTGGAGAGGGTCGGTGTATGCTGAGGGAGAATGAATGTGAGAAAGATCTAGAGGTGGGGAGGGCCAACGAATAAAAAAGAAATGGCTGAATCTACACACGGAAAATCGTAAAAGGCAAAGGGATGCTCTGGAGCAGCTGACCAGGACGCCATGCCCAATGCCGATCGTCGGCTAAAGGGGCAGTGGGGCCCTCAGCATTGAGTTGTGCACATATCTGTAGCGATGAAGCCCCATCCAATACTTCCGGGATGAGCTGGAATTGAGTTTGTGATTCAGACCTATCCATCCATTTTGCTATTGCTGTTATGGCAGAATGCCATCAAATCCTTACAGCAAGGCTTCACCGTCTAATGATAAGCTCAGAAAAGTAGAGACATTTACTTCTGCAAAACAAAAATAAAATGAATAAGGAAAGAAATGAAGGACTAAATCTCTATCGACACTCTTCCATTTCTGCAAAGACACTGGGTAAGCAAGTTTCTAGACAGGTTTGGTCATAGTGTATTATGACTGTCATGTACACGCCTTTGTCCAGTTCCTTTCAGTCTTTGGAACATACTCCCCACCATTCCATGTCTTATCATTTTCCAGGTTTTCAGTTTCCCAAGTTTTCATAATCGCGATTGGGTTTCCCTGTGGATTTGTTGCCTATTGCCTGTTCTGCTGGAGGAGGGTAGGAATTTGCCTTTGTTACCCTGGTCTGTTTCTTCAACACTGCAGATTTTACGGCGCCAATCCTGACAATGGCCCAGATAAGGGTATCTTGCCAATCGTTGCTATACAATGAAAACCATGTATCTCCATTTACTGTTGATTTTTAATTTTGCTAGTACAGACAACGCCCGTAGACGCTGAAAAGGGGAGGTGAACTCAGAAGTCTTTGGGGAGTTCAGGGTGGCTTATGAATGCCTATGAAGCACCAACCCCCCCACTAACTTTTTCCACTGAAAGTTAAGAAGGTTTATTCCTTCTCCTGTCAAGTTGCTATTTTGGAGAGACATCGTTTTCTCTGGAGAGCGGCAATCTAAATCCTTGCCTGCATTAATCCTCAGAATACAAGAAGACGCTGCCCTGTACCACTGACTTTACTTGCAAGAGCAGACTGTTTTTGCATGTCTTGTTACTTAATCAACAAACGTACCTAAAATCTAGGTACGTTTCTAGCTGGCACTACATTTCCTCAATGTGCTTATTGATTCTCAGCTGGCCAGATCCAACCAGGCTGGAGTTTCCAACTTGGCTGTCTCCTTGACTTTTTGCTTCTTTTCCAGTTTCCATTGCTATGACCATTGCTCCCTTCTCACTACAGCTAGGGCTGAGAAGATGGGCTTGACCAGGATGCATTAAGAAGCCAATTTCAAGAGTACAGGCTTCGGATGATGCAATTTTTCCCATCCCCAAGTGATGCCCATTATGCATCTCAGAAAGACTGTATGCTTGCCACATTGGGCATAGCACATCTGCACTCTCAAGGCTGACAGGACTCTTGCATTAGGACATTGTGGTAAATGCCTGTGGCACTGAGTAGCTAATGGTTGTCCTAGTGCATGTACAAGTAATGTCTTTTTACCTTCCTTATGAGATAGAGGATAGTGACTGTCTACATGTGAAGGGTAGAGTCATCTGCCCTCATCAGGGCAACAACCTTTGTGCAAGACAAGACATTCCATCCTGAACTAAGACACTGTCCAAGCTGAAGAATCTGACTTGCACTGGCATTCCTGTTTTAACATCCAAAAGCAACACAAAGTTTTCCAAAATCCAGCCTGGCAAACCTGGGACTGTTGTTCAAATTGTCCATGAGTCCATGAGTACTCAAGGTGTCTATGTGAGACCATATTTCCTCATTTCCCATCAATATGTACTCTTTGTCTGCTTCATCTGAACTGGCGTTTTGCATCTGACCAGTCTGTGTGTAACATGGTGCTGAAGTGTTGTTTCTAATGGGACGCTCTAAAACCCAGCCTCCCTCTGGGCTCTGTTCCCTCATGCAATGAAGTGATGAACACTAACACATCTCTGTCAGACTAGGGTGTGGTGTATCAACACACGAGCTTGTGGTCTTTGTGGATAGATTTGCAAGTCTCCATCTGGGCCTTCTTGTCTTTTTGCTCCAGCCAGAACCAGACATGTCAACTTGTCTAAGATCTGTCATATTAACCGCAGACATGACATGAGGTCAGTTCATATTTCCAGTTGCTGCACTGTCCACAAAAAACCAACATGGTCGTCAAAAGACCTGAGGACTGCAGTAAACACTAGTTGTATCTTCTTGTACAGTTTACGGTACTAGACATTCTCACAGGGCAGGTAGAAACTGGAATATCTGTTGTTAATCATGGAAGGCTGTCAAAGTACACCACAAATATTTGTGGACAAATAAGACGTTGGGCGATGAGAATATGGACAACCTTGGGCTCACTACTGCATACCACACTAAGGGTGCAGAATTACCTCTGTGTAGGGTATTTAGCCAAGATTCATTTGAAGAGATCATCCTTTTCTGAAAGTTGAGCTTGAGATAAAGTGCCTGCAAACTTCACCAACTCTGACATGTCCAGATTCCTGGGCCTCACTAGAAACTTTTTCTATTTGAAGACATACCTTTAGAGTGAAATTATTGGGAGATACTGGTGGTCATAGGAAGCCTGTCAGATAATCACATTCAGTGGTCAGGATTGATTAATATTCTGAAGATTAATTAAACAAATATGGACTACGATCTCTTTACGTTTTACAAACATTACATCAATTCTGATGCTTTGCTCAGAGGTGGCATCTGTAAATATAAATGTAAACATACATACACTGATGCATTTATGCACATCGCCTCTGTAACCAACAACAAAATAGTCACATTTGTGGGAGAATTCGTGAAAAAATCCAGCCGGCTTGCTTATACTGCTGCGCCAAGAGATAGGCTGAATCACAAATGTCTCCCTCTATCATATGTAGTGCATATTATAGGTCATAAAATAACAGATTCTGAACTCATGCAGTAGGTTGTATATCAAATTCTAAAATCATTTATATGACCTGGTATATGCTTCAAATATGCACTCTCTAGGTGTAGTAGTTTTAGATTTACTCTGAAGTGCACTATGTAGGGAGTATGGCGCTATATATGACGACCTTCATTGTTGTTTCCGTGCTGCCGGTGCTGGCTGAGCAGACATCTCTAGACGCACACAATAAAAGGCAAAAAGGCACATTAAATCCCGCTCACATTCAGGCGCACAAATCCGATATGTTTCCGATCTTGCAGCACGTATGAAAGTGACACAAATCTGATTTGGAAGGAATGGGTTTGATGTGTTCGTACAGATGTGAAAATATCCGATCTGTCACAGATCAAATAAAAGGCAAATAAAAATAAAATATAAAATCAGCAGCCAAACACAAACAGAGCTTGGAAATATTCAAATGACTTATTTAAATTATTTGGCTCATAGAACAGTACAGAATTCTTCTGTGATGTCCATGCCACAGACTGCAGGATCTGTGCTATTACACCATTGTCATGCTAATGCAGTCGATCTAAAACCAAACTGAGCTGAACTAAGGACAAAGCTCCAGGCTGAGGAAATGGGGACGCCTAGAGAGAAAGTCAAAGGGGGAAAAAAATAGAAAGGAATGGTTGTGAGTGCCGAAAGGAGGGATGGAGATAAAGGAGAGCGATGGAGAGGCCCTTTATTGCCTTTAACTGTATTTCCCCCTGCCTCTCTATTGTGCTGTGTGGAAGCGGCTGGTGGCGGAGATGCAAATGGATTTTTTCTCTGTCCCTCCGCAAAACAATATTGCGCCCTCCACCAGCGCCATCCATTCTGCGGAGAGGGGGAGCAGCAACGGAGGGAAGGAAAGATGGATGGAAATCTGAACTTTAATCAGGAGGGAGCCCGGAGCGATGGAGCAGTGCTTACTTTTTTTTTTCCTGCAGATGGATACAGGTTAATCATTCACACACACACACACACACACACATATATATATACACCAGAACTGATACTGTAGTGACAATCCATCTCTTTCCCATCAGCTCTCAGTGGCATACTGCTACCTCCCACGCATCTCTAATACACACACACACACACACACACACACACCGCAGATGATGAGAAGAAACAGAGCAAAACAATCATCACCTTTCTAAGCCATTAGCCTGAAAATGCACAGCAATCCAAGCCTTATCTCTCCCTCCAATAACACACACACATACATACAAACACACACAAATCTCAGGACACCATATGCCAAATTTTGCTTATTGTACCTTTAAAGTCTCAGTCAAACTAATGAAACCACAGCACACCCACTAGTAAAACTCACTGTGATTGGTCAGAGAGCCCTTCTAAAATGTCAGTATTGCAGGCTACTTTAAGGTGCAACTTTGCACATGAGCCTATTCTCACCATACTCAGTGCCAACCCTGGGCTAGAGGGGGTCCAAATCCCCCAGCACTGGGCTGCGAAACAGTGGAGCTCCATTCTCTGAACTGATAGGCCCTCATCCATCAGCTTTGGAATGTGTGGGAGCTGTGTTTGTGATCCAGAACTAATTGTCCAAACACCAGCACCTGACCTCACTAAGGTTCTTCTGACTGAGTGCCATCATATCCTCACAGCAATGGTCCACAAGTATAAAGCCTTCCTAGAAGACCATAAAACAGCAACTGCAGCAAATGGGGGATAAACTCCCTGGTAAACTACCCTTCACTGCAAATGAAACATGGCATGACCAGTTGTCCACAAAGTTTTGGCCAGTTTAAAAAAGATGATACTGGAATGTTATCGACTCAGTGCTTCGTAAACATGGCTGCTCTCTACTACGGCAACACCTTGCAAATTGCAGCTCACACACTGACAGGCGAGCCAATCGTGTGCCTCTCCTGAGCCCAGCTGACCAATCGCGTGGGCCGCCAAGTCAAATCTGGCCCGTGGACCTCGACTCATTTGCAAAGTGGTGTGGGATGGACAGACGCTTACAGTCATTGTTGTGGGTCATCTGTTTACGCTGCTGTTTCAAAATACCTCTTAACAAGTCGGTGTGATGAGATGTGTGTGTGTGTGTGTGTGTGTGTGTATATAATGCTGTGGCCAAGCAACACTAGCATAGACACGTGAAGAAACTATTAGAAACAAATTACTATAATAAAAAAGTTAATAAGGTACTGTTATAAGACAGTATTTCAAGGGTGTATCTCAGTCCTTCACAGGGCAACACACACACACACTCACACCTACGGACACTTTTGAGTCACCATTCCACCTACCACTTGAGTTTTTTGGACTGTGGGAGGAAACCGGAGCACCCTTGAGGAAACGCACGCAGACACAGGGAGAACACACCACACTCCTCACAGACAGTCACCCTGAGGAAACCCACGCAGACACAGGGAGAACACACCACACTCCTCACAGACAGTCACCCGAGGAAACCCACGCAGACAAAGGGAGAACACACCACACTCCTCACAGACAGTCACCCGAGGAAACCCACGCAGACACAGGGAGAACACACCACACACCTCACAGACAGTCACCCAGAGGAAACCCACACAGACACAGGGAGAACACACCACACTCCTCACAGACAGTCACCAGGAGGAAACCCACGCAGACACAGGGAGAACACAGCAAATCCTCACAGACTGTCACTCGGAGGAAACCCACGCAGACAAAGGGAGAACACACCACACTCCTCACAGACAGTCACCCGGAGGAAACCCACGCAGACACAGGGAGAACACACGAAACTCCTCACAGTCACTCGGAGGAAACCCATGCAGACACAGGTAGAACACACCACATGAACTCACAACCCCTTGGTCCTTGGAGCTGTGTGACTGTGACACTACCTGCTGCACCACCGTGCCGCCCCTGATTAATATTAACTATAGTAATTATTAACTAGGTCCCCACGCTCAATGCCAACGGTAGGCTAGAAGTGTACAAAAGCCCCTCACCGATCAAACACAACTTACAAAGCTCAATTTTACACTTTTGGGATGAGGCAAAGTGGTTTTTGTGGTCCAGAAATAATCATCCAACATCTCAGCAGCCATCAATTTCTCACAGCTATGTTCCAACACAGTGTCCCTAAGTGTTCCCAGGATAGTAGAAAAATGCTTTGCAGATTTCCGAAGCCCTGATCAGGTTGTGTTTTTCAGCGATAATCTGCATTATGCAGGATCCGACTGGATGGGAGGCCTGTGTTGAGGGAAGACCCAAAGGCAGTCGAGGCCTTTCAGCAGAGCCAACACCAGCTGGGCTTAGAAACCAGCGCTGCACTGGGACGACCTCAGCCAAGCTGTAAAAATCACAAACAAACTCCACTGAACCCAACTGATCACTTGTGGTGGTGACTTTGCTGCTGGTTTGAAACAACAATGTCCTTGTCTGGCTTTAGTACATTTACCTGGACTTTCTGCTATGTCAACAAACCACTCAACACGGAATATCTCAGCTCATTTATATCCTCCTAGTGTAGCATTGCAGGAGTAATAATAGAATGTTTCAAAACGAGTAATATAATCCCAATACCACTCTCAAGTGCTAGAGTAGCTTAATATCAACATACCGTCCAGCAGAGTTACTGCTGGCGCTTCAGACTTATATGAAAACTCTGCAGAGTACTTTTAATTTGAAATGAAAGATACAGGAAGTGGAGACGTGATGACACCCTGATTTCTAAATTTTAGAAACTCGAGCTCTGGAGGGAATATTCACATTGGTCACGACCGGATCGAGAAGGAGGAGGAGCGCGAGTCGAGAGGAAACGGAGGATCAGATTTAAGATCGAGTTCAGTAAAGCCGATTTAGATCAGTAAAATAAGGCTGTGATTGGCATCGATACACAATCTTTCAGATAACTATAGTCTAGCCCAGCTACAACATGCTTAAGGGAACCTCAGCAAAAATAATTCAAATTCTCTGTCCTCTGTGCAACTGTACAAATAACCCACCTGTCTATGTAAAATGAATCCCATGTAAAACCACCTGAGACTTACTACAGATTATATTAAACAAGTGTTAGTATAATAACTGTACCTAACCCTATGAACCCTATGCATATAGCTATTAAAGATAAAAATACGCAATGAAGATTTATTTAAGCTTTTTAGTTTATATTTGTTAATCTAATGCATTATTATTTGATGTGAAACCAAAAAAAAAACCTTGAAAACCTATAAATCAATAATAGGAATATGTTTTTGCTGATGATTCAGTTTTCTGCCCAGAGACAACGTGAGATGGCGTAATTTGAGTCAAAACGAAACTGAAAGTAAACGCCGTCTGTTTGTTCCTTTGCAGCGTCGTCTTTTTTGATTATAGCGAGTATAATTACACCATTTCATGACGAATATGGCACACAAATTTTGAAGGCGCACCTTGGTTTTTAGGTGTTTTTTCACACTGGATTACTCCCAGAGGCTTCACAGCACCGCGATGAGAGCGCTATTTTTAGAAACGGTAGGATCTGCGCTTTCTAACGGTATACGGAGCTCACAGACGCATTCAGACATTCAAGACTTACAAAGCTGGTTATATAAGGTGTGTTCTACCCCGCAAATTGCGGGGTTAGAGTTGTTTGGTTAATCCTAGGTTATATTAATCCTTACAAGATAACCCCAGGTAATACTAATCCCATGCTATAAATGTAAGTGTAGGTAAAACCCTGGGTTTTATGAAAATTATGCAAGTGGGCCACTCCGTCACCTGCTGTGGAAACTAGCACCAGCTACAAAAGGATGCATTTGTGGGCAGCGCAGGTTCTGATCCGCTTCCTTTCATGGACAGATGCAGATGAAGTGTCTTCTCTGAAATCCTGAGAGCCAAAGTTCATTCGAGGACGAGAATCTCTCTCTCTCTCTCTCTTTCTCTCTCTCTTTCTCTCTCACTCTCTCTCTCTCACACACACACACACACACACACACACACACACACACACACAAACAGCTTCAGACACAAGCCCATCTGACCACTTCTGAAGGAATAATCCTGATGAGGCCAAAACCCATCCCCCATATGTACACGCGAGGGAGGGAGAGAGAGAGAGAGAGAGAGAGAGAGAGCGAGCGAGAGAGAGAGAGAGAGAGTGAGAGAGAGAAAAATAAACAGGGAGAGAGAGAGAAAGACAAAATAGAAAGACATTTGCAGAGGGACAGAGTGTCTTAGTTTGGAGTGATGAGGTCAGTATGATGCGCTGTTAGCCTTTTTAGCATGAGCTGAGTCTGGTATGCTGCCTTCTCCCGCTTCTGTTTACATTCACAGCCCATCGTCTGCCGCAGCAAATTTGCTATTGCTAATTTTAAAAATAGTTGAAACCATAAAAATGAAAATATGAAAGAATAAAAACTCACAGGGCCCTACTAATGTGAGATAAATTTTATTAAAAAAATAATAAAAAAATAAACTAAAAAGAATCATTTTCATAAATATTCTTTGCTGTTTTTAGGTGGTAGAAATGGCAGACCGCTCCTAACTATGGTGATATGATATTTCTGTCACATCATCCACCCACCAGGTCGTCCAATGTCCAACCCACACACTGCGAATCAGAGGAGCCACTTTCTGCAGGAAGCATCTGAAGGAGGAGGAAAAGCTCTGGAGCTGCTGCCTCCTTCACATTTGCACAAAACTTTCATTAGTGTGTGTGTGTGTGTTTGAGGGAGAGCAAGAGAGGCTGTATCTGCTCCATTAGCGCCTCCAACCATAAATCAACCAAATCTCTCCTCCGGGGCGGCAAGCTAATGACAGCGAGAACGTTAATGCTAGCGCCGCGGGGTCGTCATTACACTCCATACAAAACACGCCATGGAGCAGGGCCCCGGGCCCTAGCTCACACTCACACATACACACACACACACACACACACACACACTCCAGCTGCACACACCTTTTCCTCTCACAATACTCACACATTCCTCCATTCTGATCATTTACATGCTAACACAGTGCGCTGTTCATTTTTTGCTTTGACATTTTCCTTTCTTTGTTTGGTTTTGTGATTTTTGTTTTGTTTGACTTGTCATTTTCGTTTCACTCTTGTTTCATTTGGCAGATAGTTTTATTTTTTCATTTTATCTGTATTTGATTTGTCATTTTTTGTTTCATTAATTCGCAGGTTCATTATTTAGCAGGTCATGTCTTTTGGCTGGTCATGATATTTAGGTTTCAGTCCCACTCAGCAAAATCTGGCTGAAACAATGACTTAGCCAGCCGTCGAGTTGCAAAGACATATGAAAAAAATCTCTCTCCGCATGTAAATTTGGTTGCAAATTGTTACGTGGTCTGAACAAAAAAAAAATCCAAAGGAACAAACAGCCCAAATTTCTACATGTAATACTGGGCCAAATAAAGACCAGCCCTGTGTCCAAAATGGCTCCCTATTCACTATTCCCTATATTATTCACTATATAGTGCACTATTATAGGGAACTGAATTCAGGAGGGTATACACTACCTCATGTGGGTTTTTACCAAACAACGCAGTGGATTATGGGTAATCTGACATCTGCTAGTGTACATGGGTGTTGCGCTACTTTTTGTGTATTGTTTGAGTGCACTGAAAATATTCCACTATGTTTTCAGACACTACTACAAAATTTGGAACCCCAAAATAGTGCACTATAAAGTGAATAGGGCACAGTTTCAAACATACAGCATGACAGACCAACATGATTTAGCCGAAAAAACAACACCCATATCATCACTGTCCAAAAAAAACATGTATCTTCGTGTTTGTGGATGTTTAGTTTACTACATCATTTGAACACAGACATTGTCCTTCACTGTGTAAACGCTGATGAATAGACCAACAGAAATGCTGCAAAATTGCAATATTTTTACACTGACATTTCCACAAGAAGGTTTTTTCCTTCTGTAAAGCTGCTATTTGGAGAGGCATGTCTTGGAAAGCGATGATATGACGTCTGGTTATTTTGCAGATCACATCAATTTCGTTTCATTATTTGTCTGCTCATGCTATTTTTGTTTCTTTTGGTTCCTTGCTTCATATTTATTTTGTTATTTGGTTGTTTTACAATTTCTGTCTGATGTTTGACTTGTTGAGCCCTTTTTGTCTCATCTTTGGCCTGTGGTGTTGTGTATTTAGCTGTTTGTCTTACTTTCTTTGTGCGAGTTATAAAGCCATTTTCCTTTCAGTACTTGGCTCGTATCATTTCTCTTTCAGTGTTTGGTTTATGTCCGTTATGTCAGTTTCAGTGAATCATTGTCTTGTGTAATTTTGCTCTTTCCTTTGGTTAGTTGTGGGTTTTCAGTCTTGGGAGAGTCTGTGTAAAAGTGAAAGCTCAGGCAGTAAATAGTGAATTAAGTTTGTGAAATGACTGAGCATCGTTAGCATTGTATTAGAGCCACTTTATAGCTCTCATGCATCTGTGTTTAGACACAACACCAGCCATTGTTGTGGTCTGAAATGTGAAATTCAAATCCTAATCTTTTACACATGTGGAAATTCAAAAAGTAAAACATGTGCCAAGACAATAACTGAAATAACTGATTGTATAAAAGTTATCAATCTGAATAACTTCCTGTATCATTTGTTTAATAATAACTCTCTCTTTTTTTTTATCTCAGCCTCAAATGCTGTTGTTCTGATACACCAAATATATTCAGTATCAAAGCAGTGACGTGTGTGTGCGTGTGTGTGTATAGAATCTCTGTGGAGAGGAAGTGGGAATGATAACATTAAGCTTTTGCGCTTCACACACACACCTCTCTCAAACATCATGACTATCACCCACCCTGACCCTGGACCTCGGTGCGTGTGTGTGTTACGTCACATCCTAAGCTGCTGCCAGTTGGAGTAAGGAGAGGGTGTTTGCATTTTTCTCGGAGAGAGGGCAGCGGGTGGCACGGAGCAGAACACATGGACTTCCAAGAACAACTGCAGAGGTCCAAAACTAATGAACCAATCCCTCTCTCATACACACACACACACACACACAAAAACACATACACACACTACTAACTAAGTGCCAGATCACTGTGCGTTGCATCTTCAGCTTGGGCCCCCGCCCTTTAAGCGCCACCTCGTCTGTGTCTAGTTAGAAACCACGCCCATCTGTTGATGCATGATTTACGTTGTAAAAGACCCCGCTGCACTCAACAATGTGGGTATTAAATGGTTAAATATTCTTGTTTGGCTTATTATTATTCTGTAGATTTCCATTGTTCCGTTGAATACACAACCTTTTTCCATAAATCAGAAATAGCAGCACACGAGGCGATACATTGTTATGTCACAAATGGCTTTGAACCAATCATGATTCATTATCTATATGTTATCAATATGTTAATGAGAAGATTACAGCTACAGAATTTGCCGGTGCTAAAAAGAGCTTCACTGTTTGACATCTACAAGTACTGAAGCTTCATGAATCTGGCTTGTAACTCACTCACTCATGTTAAGCAGGGTGAATATGCACCACATGGGGGCACCATGAATAGTCAGATATTCAGCTTCTTAAATCTGATAAGAGCCATGTGCCCCATCAGTAACACCATGGGCTCCTGGTTTTGCAGCTTTTTTTCCTATTTTGTGTGTGATTTCTGGTAATACAGTAGTACATTTATTATCAAAGAGGAACCCAACTTCAGCAGTGAAAATCTTACATTCTTCCCACTAACTCGTCCTTGTTATACATACTAACTTTGATCATTTAACAGGTGTATAGGGGATGCACTGAGATTTCTGACTCTCTGCTGCAGGCACGTAAGATTAGAAATGGAAACACAAACACACACACACACACACACACACAAATGCCAACTTCCACTTCACTCACCTCAACAACAAGTCTTAGGAGAGCCACAAATCAATATCTAGAGGTGGAGCACTATATCCAACAAAATATGTAGGTCAGTGGAATTTATGTGAACTCTTTATGAAGGTATATCTCAGAGTATGTGTGTGTGTGTGAAACATACCTGTTTCAGGGGCCCAATTTCTGTAAATTCAGAGCCGACACTGTACCCTGGGTTCTAGAAAAGAAACACATATGAGAAAGGTCAACTGAAATGGAGAAAGAAGACTCTGTATTTCACACATACACGCACACACACAGTAGGGGTGGGTGATAAGGCAAAATAAATATTAATATCATTGTTCTTTAAGATTTTCACAATAATCAATATGTATCACAAAGCTCACCGCACTCTGTGATTGGCTGGAGGGCTCATTTGCATACTGTATATTCATACACTACAGGACCAAATGTTTGTGGACACCTGCTCAGCCCAACACTTTGCATTATTTGGAAGTTTGCCCCATTTTTTATTTTACTGCAGTAACAGTTTAGATTATTTTGGGAATGCTTCACACATTGTTGCACCAGAACACTGCTGTGAGTATTTGATGGCAGGTACGAGGGCATTAATGAGGTCAGATACTGATGTTGGAATGTTAGTTCTGGATCACACACACACCACTCCCACTCATTCCAAAGACATTGGATGGAGCTCCATCGCTCCAGAGAACGGTTTATGTCACTCTAGCCAGCACTTGGCACTGAGCATGGGGAGGTTAGATTCATGTGCAGCTGCTCCACAGCACGTAACTGATGGGTGCCACCTTAAATCAGCTGCATTTCTAATTATCAGGAGGCGTCTTAAAACTTAGGGACACTTAGTGCGTCTATGACATGGAATCGAAGTAATATGTTGTAAAACCAGTTGGGATAAGTTTGTCTCCACTGTGATAGAGCTTATAGTTTACACACACACACACACACTTCATTATGGATACCATTATACAGCTGAGTCCACCACTGTATCAGACTACAAAGAGACAATACTCTTCATCTGTCACTAAAACATATCCAATCCACAGAACTCTCTCTCTCTCTCTCTCTCTCTCTCTCTATTCCCTTTCTCTCTCAGACTCAGACACAATAGACATTAGCAGTTCAGTCAGGAGGGAGGAGTGAAAAATGGAACTCTCCTCCCTGCCTTCAGCCCCCTCTCCTTCTTTTTTCATCCCTCCTTCTCCTTTAATCTAACTCTCCTTCTCAGTGTCTTTTTCTTTTGGCCTCATTTTCACACACTTTGTCTTTCCTTCTCTTCTACATTTGTCCTCCTCTCTCCTTTTTCATCGTCTCTTTTTCCCTTTCCTCCTCTCCTGCCTATTCTCCCTCCCTCTTCCTCTCCCTCTCTCTCTGTCTCTTTCCCTTTTAGAATTTTTTCCTTTTCCTTTTATATCTTATCCTTACTTCTCCCTGTTTTCATATTTTTCATACTGCCACCTTGTTTCTTCACCTGTACCCACCCCTCCCCCGCCACACACACCCTCACCCCCCACCCCCCCGCGCCACACCCACCTCCCCATGCTGACCATCAGCTTGAAAGTCAACTCTCATTGATCCCTGGAAAACAGAGGTTTATGAGATTTGTAACACAAAGCCTGTGTGTCCGTGACAGACAGAGAGAAAGACAGACAGGGAGAGAGAGAGAGAGAGAGAGAGAGAGAGAGAGAGAGAGAGAGAGAGAAAGAGAGAGAGAGGAAGACAGACAGACAGACAGAAACAAAGAGAGAGAGAGAGAGAGAGAGAGACAGATAGACAGAGACAGAGCGAGAGAGAGAGAGAGGGAGAGAGAGAGAGAGACCCCCTTACAGTGGCCTATTTGAGTGAAAAGACAATGGCAGAATTGATGGAGTGCTGCAACATTATGAAGCATTCAGCACATGCCAAGTCCATCAAACACACACACACACACACAAACAGATGTAGGTCAAAGCAAAGCAGCAAGTCCGGCTCTGGCAGTGTGTGTGTGTCTGTGTGTGTGTGTGTGTGTGTCTTTCCAGGTTTTCACTATCTCTGTTGAAAGTACATTGTTTATATTTTGTATGTGTGTGTGTGTGTGTGTGAGGGGGGTTATCTGGACCCTCATTATCCGTGATAAACAGCAACAGAACTTTTCCTGGGGTCAGTCTCACTGACATCAGCCCCGATTACAAACACAGTGTTACACAACTTTCCAGCAACATTACCTTATAAATAACTTTTATTATGAAAGACAGGAACAGCCATCACTCCGTAACCTTGGGTTCCATAGCAACGGTTGCTATGACAGGGCAGGTTAGTGGGGCACAAATAGGGCAGTTATTGTTGGCAAACAGGTAAAATGTAACATCAGTGTGTGTGTGTGTGTGTGTGTGTGTGTGTGTGTGTGCGTGTGTTTGGACCCCTCAGAATGGACATGTGGGATTGATTCGGACGGCTGGCCTCACTGCAGGGATTCACCTCTCACACACGTACACACACCTCTCCACTCTTTCATCGGCTTCATCCATCCATCCTCCCAACACTCCTCCCTGAAGCCAGCGGCCTTCGGAGCTGAAAGAAGGAAAACACAGGAGCACTCCTCCATCAGCTGTGTGTGTGTGTGGGTTATTTCCATTTCATTACACTCCCTCCTGATGGTTTCAGACTTTGTAATTAAACCACTTTATGAGTGCAGAGACCATTAACACACACACACACACACACACACACACATATTAACTACTCTACCCATTCTAACCTGCCAATTTGTGTCCTCAGTTAAACATATTTTTCATTCCCTAAACGTGTATTAATATAAAAATCAAAAATGTTAATAATGCACTTACATAATAAACAAAAACAAACTGTTTTCACTGCTCAGGTTTTCACTGTTCACACTCAGGTTTTCACTGTACATGCTCAGGTTTTCACTGTTCACGCTCAGGTTTTCACTGTTCACGCTCAGGTTTTCACTGTTCACGCTCAGGTTTTCACTGTACACGCTCAGGTTTTCACTGTTCACGCTCAGGTTTTCACTGTACACGCTCAGGTTTTCACTGTACACGCTCAGGTTTTCATTGTACACGCTCAGGTTTTCACTGTTCACGCTCAGGTTTTCACTGTTCACGCTCAGGTTTTCACTGTTCACGCTCAGGTTTTCACTGTTCACGCTCAGGTTTTCACTGTACACGCTCAGGTTTTCACTGTTCACGCTCAGGTTTTCACTGTTCACACTCAGGTTTTCACTATACACGCTAAGGTTTCCACTGTTCACACTAAGGTTTTCACTGTTCATGCTCAGGTTTTCATTGTACACGCTCAGGTTTTCACTGTACACGCTCAGGTTTTCATTGTACACGCTCAGGTTTTCACTGTACACGCTCAGGTTTTCACTGTTCACACTCAGGTTTTCACTGTTCACGCTAAGGTTTCCACTGTTCACACTAAGGTTTTCACTGTTCATGCTCAGGTTTTCACTGTTCACGCTCAGGTTTTCACTGTTCACGCTCAGGTTTTCACTGTACACGCTCAGGTTTTCACTGTTCACGCTCAGGTTTTCACTGTTCACGCTCAGGTTTTTTCATTTTAATTTAAAGCTTCAGTGTAGAAACATAATTGAAAATCTATTGAATTAAACTTCAAATAGTTGTTTGCAACATGAATGTGTTCTCATAGTGTGTGTGTGTGTGTGCACATATTTTTAAATGTGCATGCATGCATGTGTGTGTGAGAGAGAGAGAGAGAGAGAGAGAGAGAGAGAGAGAGAGAGAGAGAGAGAGAGAGAGAGATATTACAGTGTATTGCATCAGAATCCTGCAGGACCCTCATTCCATTCATCTGCTTCACCTTTAACCCTCAGTGTGTAACTGCACGGCTCTGTGTATGTGTTACGTCTATTTTCCTGTTTTTACTCTGTCAGATCAGAAACAACTACAACCTCCAGGGAGCAAACAGAATGTACACAACAGTTAGCAACTGTTAGCAGCTTTACCAACATCTCACAACATCTCACACACACAGTTTTCAAAAGCTTGGTCTCGGTTAATTGCCTAAGAGGGAAAATACAGGGGAAAATATATTGAATTGGATTATATCTGTAGTTACTTGCCATGCAAAGACTTATGAACTATTGAAGCAGAGAGCATTACACTGAAGCCTATGAGTTCTGCCAAAATAAAAGCTCAATGAAGTAAGAGCTCAATGAAAATTTATGTTTTCCTAAATAAGACAGAATAACTTATGACGTTTGTGGAAGACAAATGAGAACTTCAAAGTTTCCTCTTCCACAAATGAGACACAGCTCATGTCCAGCAGGACAAATTGGACGGCCTGGATTGGTCAATTCCTCCAATTGAAGCATGTGGACTTCATCAATTGTGAAGCGGAGAGAATTTGAAATAATCTGCCCCAGCATTTTTCTATGATCCTTGATTGTGGCAAGGGTCATTTGAAGAGATGATAGTGTGTGTGTGTGTGTGTGTGTGTGTGTGTGCATCCAATAAAACGTCCAGATTAATGTAGGCTGAGACACATTACAGATGCAGCTGGAAATAAAAAAGTAAGCAGCTTTTCATTAGTCTGACACACCACCATCGATCCACTGTTCAATATAATCACAGTTAATCACAGTAACACACACACACACACACTCAGCCCTGATATAAGCACATAAGCGCAGACACATACAAATAATTACAACAATTCATTTTATATAACTACACACAGAAGGTTAAAGCAAATAAGAATAAGGAGTCACCTGACTGACAACACTCAGAAAGAGAGAGGGAGAGAGAGGATGAAAAAGAGAAAAAAAGAGAGAGAGAGAGAGAGAGAGAGAGAGAGAGAGAGAGAGAGAGAGAAGAGAGAAAGACAGATAGAGGAAGAGGACGAATGAGCAGAGGTCATTTTTTCTAAAGCATCTTCCCTCAAGCTGGACTCTTGGCGGAACAATTATCATCCACCTCTCCATCACACACACACACACACACACACACACACACACACACACACACACACACACACACAAACACAAACACACACACACCACATGGCAGCCCCTGACAGGCTGCTTCCAGACTAATGATACTAGGGTCACTGGGTTGTGTGTGTGTGTGTGTGTGTTTAAGTGTTGATATTTTGTGTATTTGTGCTGACACTGGGATGTGTGTGGATGCTGAGTATCTCTGCATAATATCTGCGTTTGTGTGTGTGTGTGTGTGAGAGAGAGTGTGGTGACTGATGATGGTAGGGGTTAAAGGTCAGGTTCCCAACCAAAGGAGCAGTGACTGACCCACACAATGCTGGACATTAGCGCCGTCTGAAACACCACATTATAGAGGAAGCTCCCGCCAAAAGAAAACACATTTAGCAGCAGGAGGGAAGGCACACACACACACACACACACACACACACACACAAGTTTATTAATGATCAAACCTTGAGTGAAACTTCAACATGATTTATTGTACTTTAATTTTGCTTTTATTTTTTAAGCATTTTCACTTTGACAGTACTTTTTACAGTATCATGTTATAAAATACATAGCAGAAACCTACCTATTTTTATCTGTGCATTGTTTCTGACACTTGGTTTAATCACACTGAGGTAGCTGGAGGAGTGGAGAGGGTGAGGTTTAATCACACTGGGTAGCTCGAGGAGTGGACAGGGTGTGGTTTAATCTCACTGAGGTAGTTCAAGGAGCGCACAGGGTGTGGTTTAATCACACTGAGGTAGCTCGAGGAGCGGACAGGGTGTGGTTTAATCACACTGAGGTAGCTCGAGGAGCGGACAGGGTGCGGTTTAATCACACTGAGGTAGCTCCAGGAGTGGACAGGGTGTGGTTTAATCACACTGAGGTAGCCTGAGGAGCGGACATGGTGTGGTTTATCACACTGAGGTAGCTCCAGGAGTGGACAGGGTGTGGTTTAATCACACTGAGGTAGCCTGAGGAGCGGACATGGTGTGGTTTATCACACTGAGGTAGCTCGAGGAGCAGACAGGGTGTGGTTTAATCACACTGAGGTAGCTCGAGGAGCGGACAGGGTGTGGTTTAATCACACTGAGGTAGCTCGAGGAGCGGACAGGGTGCGGTTTAATCACACTCAAGTAGCCTGAGGAGCGGACATGGTGTGGTTTAATCACACTGAGGTAGCTTCAGGAGTGGACAGGGTGTGGTTTAATCACACTGAGGTAGCCTGAGGAGCGGACATGGTGTGGTTTATCACACTGAGGTAGCTCCAGGAGTGGACAGGGTGTGGTTTAATCACACTGAGGTAGCCTGAGGAGCGGACATGGTGTGGTTTATCACACTGAGGTAGCTCGAGGAGCAGACAGGGTGTGGTTTAATCACACTGAGGTAGCTCAAGGAGTGGAAAGGGTGAGGTTAATTCACACAGGTTTGAGTGTGTGTGGGTGACTGGGATGTGTGAAATTGTCCACAGGTGTGTCAGAGTGACTGAGTGTGTGAAATTCTCTCACATCACTATTATAATAAAGGGACCATTTGTTCTCCCTATGACAATGTACTACACAGTGCTTCTGATGTTATAATGTAGGGAACAGTGATCAGGAACATGAACCCTCTCTTTACTTGTGTGCCTACAACTATTTTGGCAGAAGCAAGTGGAGGTCACGCCGCTGACCCGGTGGAAGACAAATGCTTTTAGCAGGAGGTCTGCTGACCTTTACGTTTGGAGCGGTAATGGATGGCGACCCCACAAGATCAAGGGTCAAACGCAGCAGAGGGACAGAAACCTGAGCCAATCAAAACAAAGCAAACACTGGGCTACCCGACAATGACTGATACTGACTACACAATAAAGCCAACTTGACCGCTGTACACGTCAGCGGCAGCTGCCTGACAGGGACAGTGGAACAAAAATGAAGCGTAAAGATCTGTAACGGTCACAGATGGATGACCCTAAGGTGGAGTTTGTGTGAATCTAAAGACGTCTTGGCAGATTAACTGCATTTGGAGCAAAGACAAAATGTATCATATAGGGGCAGGCGATATGGCCCTAAAATAATATCACAATATTTCAGGTTATTTCGGCGAAAACATTATTATTGGCGATATGAACACAACACTGAAAAATACTTGTTTCATTTGAAAAACAGACTATTGCAACAAAATCAATGTTATATTGATATGAATTACATTAAATTAAATATATTTAATATTTATTAATATTATTAAAGGCTTCTTTCATTTCTAGCATAATACCATGGTTTATTGTACATATGATATTTTACAACTAAACCACCTCCAAAAGCCACTCCACTTTTTTGGAGCAAATTCCTCCACCTCAGAGTCACTTTCCACCATACCTCACTGTGGCTGAACGACTCATGTAAAGAACGCATGCCGTATTATGGGTAAGTGCAGGACATCATTACATAAACAAGTCTAAATATCACTAATATCACGATATTGGTATTTTTCATCGTTTCAAAAATTCTGACAAAAAACATGTTAATTACTGTGAATGATACAATATGACACAGCCCTAGTATCATATATATATATTAAGGGACAAACAATTGCCTTGATGTGTGCAGGGTTTGTTGGACTGGACATTATGAACTCTAGTAAAAGCAACATGTATCAGAATAAGAAAAGGAGTCTGTCCATTATGAGTCTGAGGAAAATAATTGGAAACCAAATTCTAAATTTCTAAGATTGAATTTCAGAGGTGTGGAGAGAGAGAGAGAGAGAGAGAGAGAGAGAGAGAGAGAGAGAGAGAGAGAGAGAGAGAGAGAGAGAAAAGGCAGAGGGTGGATTATGCAACTATCAAAAAATAGAGTGATCAAAAGACTCATACAGCAGGACTGAGCCTAAAGCTCTTACACATACACACACACACACACACACACACAGAGAGTGTGTTCAGTCATAGAGAGAGTGCAGCAGAGAGAGAGAGAGAGAGTTCTCTCAGACTCAGAGGCCTCTGTTTAATCTCCACAAGACCATGATGAAGATACCCACTGAACAAGGTACAGTCCTCCTGTACTCCTGGAAAAGTTAAAATACTTTGTATAAAATATTACGGTTGTGTCTATGATCAAAACAAAAGAGAACCCAGAATAATGTCACAGCAATTTCATAAACATTTCTGTGTTTATCCTCCATTTTGTATCAGTTTTTGGTCTTTAAGGAGAGTCACCTTTACAGATCCCCTTAGGGAAACTGTTTCTCTGTATTTAACCCATTCATGGTGAACACAAAAATACACACTAATTTTCAATTTTCACACACACTAGAGGCAGCGAACACACACACAACCGGAGCAGGGGCTGCCAACCGCCTCGGCGCCCGGGAAGCATTTTGGGAATTAGGTGCCTTGCTGAAGGGAACTTCAGACATAGGTGATTTTTTTCCAGCTGTGGATGAATTTTTCCTTCCGGTCCTGGGAATTGAACCTCAGACCTCTAACCTTTAGGCCCTCTGTGCATCAGTTATGTGCCTCACAGAAGAATTAATAATTCAGCCACAAGAGGTTTAGTGACGGCATCTGTTATGTGTTTCCGGGGTTAAGATTATTATCCTTTCGCTTCTTATCTTTGCTTAGCTTAAAATTAGCCTCCTTCAGCTTTAGGTTATTCGTTGGCATAGTTTCAGTCTTTCAGATTTAGTTTAGCCTTTGGATTAAATTATTTTTAGTCTGTCAGCTTTAGCTTAGTCTTTAAGTTAGCTTAGTTTTAGTTTTTCAGTTTTATATAACTTTTTGTTAGCTGAGTTTTAGCGTTTAATTTATTAGTTATTTTAGCTCACAAACATGTCAGCAGGGGTCACCTAACTTATCACCTTCTGTTTACACAAGAAAGAAATATCAGTTTCTGGCTGCTTTCAGAAACACTTTTCATTCACTCTTTGGCCTAAAAGAGTCAACATTGCGCTGTTAGCCATTAGCGCAGGTAAGCAAACAAAACAGAGGGGCTTTTTCTGACTTTTAAAAAAATGAAAAGACAGAGAGAAGGGAATGTCAACCCTCTGCAGCTTTATCTTTCTCTCTGAATCTCTCCATCTCCTCTGTCTCTCCACGGCACATATGTTTTTATTTAGCGTAGCTGCTAACGCTATCTGTGCGCCTCAGACTAGCTTCTTTGTCTGAAGTCTCATCAATCAGGCGCGAAGCAGAAAAGCAGATGAGAGACAAAAGGAGAAGGAGGCTTTTGGTGTGCAGTTGGGAGGGGAGGTTGGTGTGGGGGTGACCTGAGCTGGAGGGCCGTGATAAATCAGCGCTCTACAATAACACGCGCAGCGTAATGTAGCTAAGCTAATTCATCAACTCAGCATGAGATCCAGCAGGGTGTGGAGGGAGGATCGCTAAAGCTAATCTGACCAAAGCTGAGAGAAATACAGGTGGGGGAGGGCAATGGAAACATACACACCAAAAATATTGAGACATGGTTTAAAACACACACACAAAAAAAATATATGTTTGCATTTTTGAGAATGCTCTTTGTGACATTGGGACACATCATAAAAACATGGACATTCAGTCACTCTGACACACACACACACAGACAAACACACACACACACACACACACACACACACAGACAAACACACACACACACACACACACACACACACACACACACACACAAACACAAACACTGGAGGTGAACAGGCCTCTAGAGAGAGACCGAGTGGGGGATCAATGTTCTGGAAGTGTGGACAGGGAGTAAACAATCAATTCCGACCCATTAAAGAGGTGTGTGTGTGTGTGTGTGTGTGTGTGTGTGTGTGTGAGGGAACGCAGGGCGGGAAAGTGTTTACTCGCGTCTCCGTCGATATTTTTCATCCTCTCTCAATCTTTTTCTTTCTCCTTCCTCTCTCTCTCTGCCACTCTCTGTAATGGAGGTTTCACTCGTCTTCCGGCTGTGTTTTCTATCCCTCTTTCATCCCCTTTCTATGCTCCATGAATGTCATCCCTTGTTTACCTGTCTGCCTCACAACAACGCTCCCCTCTACCCTTTCTCTCTTTTATCAGAGAATTGTTCATTTTACCTCATATCATACTTCATCTCACTGATTTTTCAATATGATTTAATTTTAGAATGTACATTTTATTTTAGAATAACTGTTAAACACAATTTTATTAAAGAAATATATTTTTCTTAATAATATTTTATGTATATTACTAGACACAATTTAATGTTAAAAAAATAAAAAAAAACCTATCCAGTCGTATTTTATTTAAAATAATTTTAGATCCCTCAAAAGCATCTCTTTTTTTGTTTTTGTTTTATAAAAAATTGCTGTTTGTTCGTGTTATACCAATTGCTGAAATAAAGAGAATATTCAAAGTCAAGAAACTTAAAAGATCAGATGTTTATCTACCCAGTGATTCTCACAGTTGAAGATGTCTGGAGTGAGGCTCTTGTCCAGATATTTCCAACCGGGCCGCGTTAAAGCGGGTTTTGGCCCCCGAGGTTTGGACGCTGGAGCTGAAACCTGACTGCGGTGCTTGGTGGGTGTTTCTGGACTGGTCGCTGTGCGCTGACAGTCTTGCAGGGAACTTGGCGCCAAAACTATTTGGACCTTGGCCTGAAGTCTTGTTGAGCACCGCCACCAGCCCGGCTCCGACTAACTCTGATCGGAACCAGTTCCAAAAGTACTTGGACCGGCCCTTAATGCGTGAGTAAGCACTTCTGGGAAACTGGGCAGTCCAGCTGGGTGTGGTTGGGTAAAACCGTGATCCGCGACCTGAGGGAACAGGAGCCCGTTAGCGATCCTGCGTTAGAGTTAGCGTGAGCGATTTGACATTTCCAGCACAATAGAGGCCTGTGAGCTCCACACAGCAGGGAGAGGGAGCGATGATGACGTCCTTTTTATAAGTCGCTGGAGATCCATGGAAAATTTCCTCCATTAAAAACTTTATGAAGCTCGTCAAACTCGGCTGGGCAGCGGTGGCCTGGCTGCTCCAGAAGAGGTGACCAGAGGGAGATGAGAGGAGGAGGAGGAGAGGGACAAAGAAATACAGAAAACAAAGTCTGTCTTTAATGAGGCTGCTTGAGGAAAATCAGATTTACAGTTTTCCTTCAAGCAGTGAAACCGCCAAGGAACACTGAGGACCAGTTTCCTGGAAATGGACTAAACCTAGTCTTGGACAAAACTGCTGCCAATCTATACTCTGGATCGAATCCTGTGTCCCTTAGTGTCCAAACCTTCTTGAAAGCTGGTTTATACTTGTGCAAATATCCACGTAAACAGCTCTGTGTCATAATGAGGATGTCGTACGCAGGCGTATGCATAGGCATCAACTAGCAAAGTTTAACGTAGCGTAGTTTTAGTTTTTAATAGACAGTGTGTATGTGAATGTGTGTTTGCGGATGTGTGTCGTTGTGTACATATATGTTTGAAAATATTGCACCAACCACACCGACCTCTTGTAAAGTCCACGAAAAACTTCTCCCAAAGGGGAAAAAAATATATCAGCTAAGGGGCAGCATTTAAACCAGAATATATCAAAGAGGCTCTGGCTCTGTGCTGTACAGAATCAACCGAAAAAGGAAAACCGATAAGTAAAAAAAGATTTATCAGATTATTAGGTTGTAATTGAACTGTGATTCAAAATCCTTCAATCATTCACCCATTTTTATTTTGTCATTTTACGGTAACTGTTGTGTAGTATTAAAAACGATGAAAATATAATCTAATAAATGGCGAGTGAGAAGAATTTATTAGTCACTACATTTGTTACAAATTCCATCAGGAAAAAGCACAGCAAAAGCATGTGATCGACATGTGATTATTCTTGGGAATAATATTGTATCCATAAGTACAGATCAGCACACTCAGCTGGAGTATTTCTTGTGTTGTGACTATGTCTGCTGTAGAGCCAATCAGCGTTTTACTTATTTCACATCTTCACAGATCTGCAGATTGTGGAGGTGTGCACATCAGTGCATCTCTGAGCTTCTGCACGCTACGCTAACATGACTCTCCTCCCTACGCTGCAATGCAAAGACTTTCATGCAGATATCTGCAGAAGTATAACCACAAAGATAGCAGACATCTTTGGCCCAAACATGGCACAAATGCAGTTCCCATATGACCCACTTTTGGCCTTGAATAGAGGCGTTGACTCAGGGTGAGTCTGGTTACCTCAACTCAGCTGCAGCTCCACCTTACATGGGCCAGATATCAGGTGAGTTATGGATGAAATCTGGCCCATGCTTGGCCCAAACAACACTTACCAGTGCTGTAAACGAGCTATAAGTGCAAAAATGGGACAGATTTAGCCCAAATGGTCAGAAGTTTAGATTTGCACTGGAAAATACAGGTGGGGTTTCAGCTAAAAAATGGCGCCCATCAGCAATGAGCAAGCTGCATGGCTTTCAAAAGATTTTTAGATACCTACTCCTCCAACAATTCTCTGGGAGTTTGTTCCCCTTTTGCAGCTGTACCCTCCTAGTTTCCTGGCTGCATGGGGGTGTAATAATGGGGGCATGCGTCATCCAATTAGAATCACATCCATTTTGAACAAGGAAATACTGCTTCGCTCATGGAACTGTGGACTCCTCGTTCAAAGGAGCTGTCTTCTGATTGGATAAATCCGTTGAATTGGCCGGATTCATTTGCATAAAATTCAGCTCTGCTCACCGCAACCCCCGATCAGATGTGGACATATCATGCACAATCAAATGCAGCTGACCGAGCTAACAGCTCCCTCTGAAAACGAATGGGAACCGCTGCGGTGCGGCGGCAGCATCGGAGCAGCGTAAATGCACCGTTACAACAGACATTGGAACTTCGATGTGAGGATTCGATTACAGCCACGACAGCATTCATGTGGGATGATTAGTCCTGGATCACAAACCCTACTTCAGCTCACCCCAAGGGTTCTGGCTGGAGCTCCTTCCCTCCGGAGAACACAGTCCCACAGTTCCCCAGCCCCTGAGACCTATATTCAAGGAAACCTCAGAGGCTATGCTCGGCCACAGCCCATTGCAAAACCCTCACGGTTTACGACAGCGAGGGAAGGGACGTGGTGGCTAAGGTTTTGTTGTTTGTTTAGGTTTTAAATTTATGTCCGTTTTTTTTTTAAGGATAAACTGTATTGTTCTGTAAAGGTCTTGTGCAGATGAATTAAACGCATGTTTTATTACATTTCTTCTTGTATTCCTGCTTTTCTAGCAGCCAGTTCGCTCATTAGTAGCAGGAGTTGTGGATCTGGGCACTTGGATGAAGCTGTGGAGACGGTGGACTGTTTTAGCGCTGGGCCGGATGCCTTTAGCGGGGGCTTATGAAATAGCGCGAGGGTGCCAAGATGGGCCCGAATCAGTGTCTGAAATAAAAATGAAACCAAAAAAAAGGAGATGTGGAGGGCAAGGCTCTTAGCCAATCAGAGGAGGGGGTTTTCTCAATGCTAAAGGCCTGCTGGGTTTGGGAGAAGCCTAGCGGCCTTTCTGCTCCAGCGATTAGCTTTCTATGGTTTTGGCCAGAGACCAGAGCCTCGCTCACAATGGATGCACTGTGCTGGGGCTGGACAAGGAAGAGAGAGAGAGAGAGAGAGAGAGAGAGAGAGAGAGAGAGAGAGAGAGAGAGAGAGAGAGAGAAACAAAAGTGGGAGACAGAGAAAATGAAGACAGTGAGAAGACAGATAGAACGCAAACAATTAAAGAAAGAGTGAAAGAGAGACAGAGCGAAAAAGGAAAGGGACGAGAGATGAGTGCTCTACGTACTGCCGAACATGAAACAAAGGGTGAGATGGAAAGTGAGATAGCGACACAGAGCGAGCGGAATAGCAGAGGATGAAAAAAGGGAGGGGGAAAAAAAACCAAGAAAAACTCCATGCGACGAAGTGATTCTCATGTAGCTCAGTTACAGCCTCCAGTTAGCTCACTCCCCACAGCTGGACACCGTCCTGAGTGACCACACTCACACCACCGGCCAAGACGTGTTCAGTGTCTGAAGTCTGCGTCTTTAGTTTCACACTGGAGTTGCAAACAAGTCATCACACACTCGCTTTAAACTGTCACCGTGTCGCTAATGGTGACAGACTTGTTTACACTCACCCAGTCACTCACACACTCACACCTGTGGACCATCTCACACACTCACCCAGTCACTCACACACTCACACCTGTTGACCATCTCACACACTCACCCAGTCACTCACACACTCACACCTGTGGACCATCTCACACACTCACCCAGTCACTCACACATTCACACCTGTGGACCATCTCACACACTAACCCAGTCACTCACACACTCACACCTGTGGACCATCTCACACACTCACCCAGTCACTCAC
Organism: Hoplias malabaricus; assembly: GCF_029633855.1. Classification (NCBI taxonomy): domain Eukaryota; kingdom Metazoa; phylum Chordata; class Actinopteri; order Characiformes; family Erythrinidae; genus Hoplias; species Hoplias malabaricus. The sequence goes on along the minus strand of NC_089802.1, from coordinate 29,723,216 downwards.
ACACTCACACCTGTGGACCATCTCACACACTCACCCAGTCACTCACACACTCACACCTGTGGACCATCTCACACACTCACCCAGTCACTCACACACTCACACCTGTTGACCATCTCACACACTCACCCAGTCACTCACACACTCACACCTGTGGACCATCTCACACACTCACCCAGTCACTCACAAACTCACACCTGTGGACCATCTCACACACTCACCCAGTCACTCACACATTCACACCTGTGGACCATCTCACACACTAACCCAGTCACTCACACACTCACACCTGTGGACCATCTCACACACTCACCCAGTCACTCACACATTCACACCTGTGGACCATCTCACACACTCACCCAGTCACTCACACATTCACACCTGTGGACCATCTCACACACTCACCCAGTCACTCACACACACCTGTGGACCATCTCGCACACTCACCCAGTCACTCACACACACCTGTGGACCATCTCACACACTCACCCAGTCACTCACACATTCACACCTGTGGACCATCTCACACACTCACCCAGTCACTCACACACACCTGTGGACCATCTCGCACACTCACCCAGTCACTCACACACACCTGTGGACCATCTCACACACTCACCCAGTCACTCACACACACTTGTGGACCATCTCACACACTAACCCAGTCACTCACACACTCACACCTGTGGACCATCTCACACACTCACCCAGTCACTAACACACCTGTGGACCATCTCACACACTCACCCAGTCACTAACACACCCGTGGACCATCTCACACACTCACCCAGTCACTCACACACACCTATGGAGAGTGTCAAAAAGCCTATCCATCTCCCAACGAGTGCCTGGACCTGGTGAAACCCACACAGACACTCGGAGAACACAGCACTCTCCTCACGGACAGAGACTCGAGACAAGGATCGAATCCAGGCCCTAGAGGTGTGTAGCAGTGACATTACCAGCGGCTCCACCTTAACAATCCAGCACAAAGACCATCTTTAAACGTGGGAAAATCAGCCAAACTACGGCTTTTACCCCGAAGCCGCCCATAAATCACTATGAATAGGACGTAATGTTCAAGAGCAGCCGCTAGGCCTTCTGAGTCTGGACGGAGCGGCGAGGGAGAGTATCAGATTAAAGGTCACACACGTATCTGTTTAAACAGCAAAACAAGAATCAGCTTCACAAGTGTGAACACTAGTGACTCACACACAGCCGAGGAAGGACATACGCTGTGTTTCAGGCTCAAGGCAAAGAGCGCTGACAGGAACAAAGCCAAGTGCTCTGTGAGAGAATATGGGCCTCGGGAAAGAAACCAAGAAAACGCCGTCCCTTTAAGAGCGCACAGCTGGGCCGGACTGAGCAAGACGTGTGTGTGTGCGTGTGTGTGTCTCTCACTGTGTGTGTGTCTGTTTCTCTCTCTCTGTCTCTGTGTGTGTGTGTGTGTGTGTGTGTGTGTGTGTGTGTGTGTGTGTGTGGTGTAGGTGCTCGGGAACGGTGAAGAAATGTGTTTATGTTTCACTCTGCCAAGATTCTGTCAGAAGGCGAAGCAGGACTCCACGGAGTATTGTGTAGCACACACACACACTCGTTTTTGTACACTGTCAAGACAAGGATATATATATATATATATATATATATATATATATATATATATATATATATATATATATATATCCTTGTCTTGACAGTGTACAAAAACGAGTGTGTGTGTGTGCTACACAATACTCCGTGGAGTCCTGCTATATATATATGCGCATACTTAGGCACATATAAATAATATATTATTGTATATACACATTAATCAGCCACAACATTATAACCACCTCCTTCTTCCCGCACTCTTGTTCGATCCTCTCAGCTCCAGTGAACATGCAAAAACTTTGTAGTATATCGGTTGCTCTGCATACTGTGTTTGCCCCCTTCCACTCTTTCTTCAGGACCCCCACAGGACCCCCACGGAGCAGGTATAAAAACGGGTGGTGGACCATTCTCATACAATTAGACTGTAGTGATTATGGTACCCAATGGAAACATACAACATTTCCACTGTAGTAGAGTTGATCAGTGATCTACTGAAGGTTTAGAGTGTGCAAGAGGGTGTGTGTGGGTTAAATGCAAACACTACACTACTTTATTTATACATCAGGGACCTCAGCATCTGTGGGGGGTCCTGGAACCAATCCCACACGGATAAAACACGTATGTTTCATAGTTGAAAGCTGTAAGCAATGCTTATCTGCGGGGGACGGTTTGGGTGTGTGACGGCAGGGCTCTCGTGAGGTTGTTACCTCCTTCGTTATGTGAGAGTATCTTCAGGGATAACAGTGAAGGTCTACTTTACAGCCGCAGTAACTGGAAATGAAACAAATTGAGGGAGGTCTCTTACTTTTGCACAGGTCTGTATATGTGATAATAACACGTCCCACATGTCGCCCTGCAACGATGAACATTTCCCAGCTCCTCGCTTCTCCAGGCGAAGGTTATGCAGCCAGAACCGAACAGCCAGAGTCATTAATGATGATGATACTGGCACCAACATCACATACACACACTCACACACATACCCTTAATATACCCCAGCCAAACTGTATAATAGGAAGACTATATTAAGGACACTATAAAGTGAAAAGCTCTAGTTAAAAACAATCCACACACACAACATTTACACTTTACAGTGTACTTAAGTGTAGTACTGTAAGATCCAGTAGATACAGAACGCACACACACATACACACACACAGAATTCGTCTGACTGCCAACAGACTGTCTAGTTAGAGCTTCCTTTAAACAAAAATCACGAGCCTGAAAAAAACACTTTAACTAGGCAATAACCAACACACAGACACAATTACTGCTGTAATGAAGCTGCAGCCATGCATGCATATGTGTGTGTGTGTGTGTGTGTGTGTGTGTGTGTGTGTGTGTGTGTGTGTGTGTGTGTGTCTGTGTGTGTGCGTGCGCGCGTGTGTGTGGCTATCCCACCCGTATTGCACTCCAGTGTATCCAAACAAATCCCCAGCCAGCGGCGCCCAGCGGTGACGCAGTCGCAAAACACAAACAACTTTAAACTAATGGTCCAGCATTTTCTTGGCTAACCTCTATCTGCTGTGTCTGATGTACGCTGTCCATCCCCACAGACGCCCACTTCAGTGTTTTACCTGGACTCAGAGAGAAGCTGAAAAACCCACCGGTTGGAAACCCTCTTATAACAGACACCAATGGCCAGGTGCTGATGCAAACGTCCACTGACTTCTATTACAAGCCAGTGTTGAGTCAGGTTTTCTGATCCATCTCTAGGTCCAGGGAAATGATTTCGAACACACACACACACACACACACACACACAGTCTTGCATTATTGAAAACGGCAGATAGTAAAACAAACGTGGTGTATTGTCGATTCCAATGCCATTTGCGCAGGCTGGCTAGCATTGTGCTGAGTGACATGTAAAAGGAGGGCCATTTAATCCGCTCTGAGAGAGCGAGCACCATTGTGTTCGGTCGGAGCCCCAGGCTCGAATGGCTGAGGCACAACCAGGGATTAAATTGGTAACGTCAGCGTAATAAGACCAAGGCTTAGAGTACGGCACTTGCATGTTTCAAAATATTCGCTCATGTTTTGTTGTATTCTCGCTGAGGGTTTGACCGTGTCAAAAATGCTCTTTGTATAGTGAGGACTAGAGGTGGGCGATATGGCCCTAAAATTATATCATAATATTTCAGAGTATTGTTGTGTTAATGATATTCTTGGCAATACGAGAATACACTGAAACATATTTTTTAAATAATAAAATACTAATGTAAACAAACATAAATATAACAGTTCAATACATTCAGTAGAAACAAAATAGCTGTAAAAATGTGGTATGCATAAATAGACTTGTCACAATAGCCATTATCCACAAGAAAAAATTGTGATACACAATTTTATGGTCATTTTAAGACTATTTATGCCACTGATATAATGATTATAGAATAGAATAATAATGCATTTACACCCCTTTAAAGAGCAAAGAAAATAGTTCAGGAATATTCCTACATTGATATTGGAACACAAAAATATGTAAAAATCCTAAATAACTAAAACATAAATAATTATTATTTATGTTAATATTATCACACACAATACAATGTAATACGGCACGGCCCCAGAGGGGAGTCCCAAAGCGGTAAATTAACACTAACACTTCAGTAATAGACTGTAATATCCTCTTTATTTCTTTCTTTATTTCTTGAAATGAAGGCATACTGTATCCATCCATCAATCCTTCCATTCATCCATCTATGACCATGGACCATTGACATGGTATTTTGGTCCTGGGCTCCTTCTACAGCTGCAGAGGGTAATTAACTTTACAGCACTGCCCTGGAATTAAGGGAGGTGGTTTCCTACTCTCCTTCAAAAGTTACATAGTGGAGTTTCTGCAGTGTTGAGGCCAGGTTAGCAACAACAGAGGCCCTATTCACCCTGTTACAGACCAGTGAAGCATCACGATGATTTTGAAGCTGTAAAAATGCTACCTAGAAGCAGGATTCAGCTGTGTGTCGTTCTTGCCCTGCTGAGCGGTAATGGCCTCCGGACAAGTCGGTCTCTGTACTGAGTGACTGACATCATGCCTTGAGTGTGAGAGACACTTGACAGTAGGTGCTGGACCAAAGAAAAATGAGGAGGACAGCAAACGTCGGAAGAGGACAGAAGAACTGAGAGAATGACAGATAGAGCGAGAGAGACTAAGAGTAATGGAGGGGTGTGAAACAAAAACAGGAACTAATCAGTGACAGTGATGAGGTTTTGATGGGCCCCTCACTCCAGGGGGCGTTCTGTAAAAAAGGGAAAGACACTTACAGGACAGAACTGAGAATGTGTGTTACTGCGAAACGATTTGGGGAAGACGTCTACCTGTGATTCTCTTCACCAACATCTCCACTGTCCACATTATTCGAAACACTTCACTTCTACATTTAAACACGGCGTTCATCTGCTCTTGGGTTTGGGTTTGGGTTAACACTTCCTCAGGGGTCAGTTTCTGACCACAGAGCTGCTGTTGTTTGGATAATTCTGCCTGTTGGACCACTCGCAATGCAACAGTGGCAGTGCCATGCCTTCACTGTAACTGACACATACATTTTCCTAACCTCCTACAAAAGTTACACAGTGCAGTTTCTGCAGTGCTGAGTCCAGAGCAGTTCTGAAGCAGTGATTTCTACCTAGTGCTCTTTTAATTCTATTTGTTAAGTATGAACACGTTTAGAAATTGAAGGCTGTCACACTCGGAAAAAATATAAAATAAATAAATAAAATAAAAAAGTTTTTTTTTACTACTGGGTCACAACACCTTTTGTATTTATTATATTCTTTAATTACTTTGTGTCCTACTGGTGCTCTAGTGCGCTATTTAACAGCCAAAGATATTAACTGCTGTTGTTTTGCTAGTGAGAAGCTCAACAGCCTGCGTTCACTGTTTGTATGGTTCTCCTCTTCATGATACACTATACTTTTTCAATAGGAGACAGATCTAGACGCAGGCAGGTCAAGCAAGCACACACACTCTGTGCCTACGACGCCACGTTGTTGTAGCGTATGCAGAATGAGGCCTTGCAATGTCCTGCTGGAATATGCATACAGTTCCTGGGAGACTAAGTCATCTTGACGGCAGCATATGTCCCTCGAAAATACCAACATAAGCCTCTGCTTCAAAGGAACTTTCACATATCTGCAGATCACTCATGCTGTAGGCACTAATGCACCTATATACCATTGGAGATTCTGTTTGTTTGTTTGTTTTTTGCACTTTTCATTGCTAACAAAGAACAAATCACAGATTCATTTTATTACACTTCACAACTTTACATATTACAACTTTTCTGGAATTTAAATTTAGTGGCGCTCAAAGTGGTTTTCTTTCTAATAAAGTGAATTGGGGGTTACAATGGAGGCCTCAGTTAGTGCCATGTGCACTCTCAGAAAGTGGCTGTCCGTTTATTTTATCACATGAAAAGAGTGGTATTACCCAAAGCCCAGGGTGGTGTGCCCTTGCACAAAGCTACAACTCAATTACTGTAGTCAGGTGGCTGGAAGAAATCCCCTCTCCACACACACACACACACACATATACACACACACACACACTCACGAATATACACACAAAGAATGTGAGCAAGTGAGTGCGTGCGAGCTAAAACAAATATGCTTTATGGGAGTTTCAATAACAGCATTGATATTGATTTTTTTTTTCATCATAAACTGAATATGTACACAGTGTGCCGTATCTGATTCACAACCCGGACCGAACAGTGTTTGGCTTGAGATTAGATACTGACAGACTGATAATGACTGAACACAGCCCAAAGGAAATGGGCCAGAACACTGGAACTATCCAAAACTTTGCTCTGATTACAATCAGAAGGGCCCAGCAAGCATGGACTGGCCTGAAGACTCCCCTTCACCACACTTCTGCTGCTGATCACATTGACAAGGATTCTTCTGTACTGGCCTGGGGGAGGAGAACAATTTGGGGCAATTCCTGAAAGTGAAGGGCCTTTAAATTTTACACAATTGCCCTTTACCCCATCAGAACTTGATTCACAAAGATATGCTTGGTGTCCAAAATAATTTCTCTACTGTATCCAAGAGTCTAAGATGTGTACAACTGTGCAGATGTTGCTGTCGTGTTCCACCTGGCACTGTACTTGCAGCAAAACAATGAAACACACTTATCCAGAAATAAAGCAAAAACGGGAATGAAAATGTGTTTAAAAATCATATATACTTATTGAAACATTTATATATTCTGATGTATATAGATTTCGAATTATTGTCCAGCCCTATATATTGTATAGTATTAGTGGGTAGCACACAAATGGGACGCAGCCCATATATTATACAAAGACCTGTCCTTCTTCAAAGAACTGCTTTATAAAAGCGACAGAGCACTCAAGGTCATGTGTTACCATGAATAACATCACCAGTATGATTTATATGAAGCATGAATAGCAAGCGAGTACCACAGAACGACACAACTGAACTGATACACTCTGCCTCTTCATCAGCTACAGCTTTAAAGAGACTACATCATCCCCTCTCCTCCCTCCCTTCTTCCTTCCTATGTCTTTTCTCGCAGTCTTTCCATTCTGAAGATTAATGGTACTGTGTCTGGGCCTCTTACACCACCCCAACCCTAACCTCAGTTCCTATGTCTCTGATGAGCTTGTTTCCTGTTGGTAGTACTGTCCTCCCTCCTGTTCCTGGAGATATTCTGTGTTTTTTTTTTCTTAAAGTCTTGTGGCAATGCCCCTCCTCCTTTACGGTCCCAGCCATCTCTGAAAGCTGGGATCAACCCAACACAAATAAAAAGCCACACCCCAACCACAGACCCTGAATTCATCCACTTGTGCAGGTTCAGATGTGCACCGACACTTTGCTTCTGATACAGTTGAGTACTAAGAGTAAGAGTATCTCACGCAGAGACCCTGAGGCCAACTACAGGCCACAACCCGACAGTCCACCACATATGGCCTACACGTACATGGCTTTGGACATGATGCTAAGACATCACAGCTTAGCAACGACTCTTTCAAGGATCATTGTATTAATGACTCCCAACAGTTGCTGTTCAAACCTTGCTGGGCTCCAGAGACATACATGAAAATATAAATACATTTGTGTACTGCACTTTCCAAGAAAGTACCCCCCGTATACAAGTCATCTTGAAAATGACAGCTCTGTGGGGTGAAGTCATGAACCTGCCACAGACCAACAGAAAACAGACCTTTGGCTCAGCATAAAGTGCCACCTGACAAACTCAGACAGCTCCTATTGGCTGCTGGTGCCCTAAACCCCACCTTTATTCTCCCAGGTGAACTTGCAGGGGTCCTGGAAAGCTGCCTAGTCATGCAGAGTCCAGAGCAGAAGACCTAGACCAGTCTTTTGTCCTTCAGAATTGCAACAGTGACAAATGTCAGAGGGACTGGACGACTGGACGTGAGCTGGAAACCCCTGTGGATATGAAATTAAACTAGAACCGAAAGATTGTGGAAACAATTAATATTACCTGACAGGGTTGTCAGGATGTAGAGAGCACTGTGTATTTGCCATGGTATGAGACAGGAGACATATTTGAGCTTGTGGTTTCAGGGCAAAAGGGACCTGATACTGTAAACCGACCTCCTAACACAGTCGGATAGGAGCTCATGTTTTACCAGCGACCAAGAAGACTTGCTCAACCTTGTTTCGACTTCCGGAAGACATAGTATTCCAGATCAGAGACCCAGGCTTGATGGTGAACTATCCTTGACACAAATCTCATTAGACAAGTCAGACGTTACATTTTTCTCCAGGAACAGTCGGCTAATGTGACAGCCGGCATCGGCCTGGCTGAAGACGCTCTGCCAGTGCCAGGCCACCATAAATCAAACGCAGGGGTTTACAAGCCATTTGGCGTTCACAGTGCCCTGAATCAGAGTCCTAAAAGCTGCACCTCACAATAAGCAGCAAGGGCAGATGATGCTTTAAGTCCCCCGTCATCCCCCTCTGCCTATTCTTATGCTAATCCTAGTAATTGTCCGGTGTTTTCTTTACAGAGCTGGTAGGAGATGATTTAGGAAGACGCTGTTGCTTTAAGAGATGCCTGAAGCGGGCGGGGGGGTCGTCATATATCATGGCACTCATTAATCAATTAGCAGCCCCACAAGCCACCTGTCTAGCAGCACAGCGTACCAAAACATTCCAGAGCTTGACTTGTTGCTAGACGAAGCCCTTCAATGACCGTCACTGCGATTGAAACAGCTCAGCACCTTCTCACATATTTGTCAAGTGCCTTTGAGTATTGGTAGCTTCTCTAGCTCTCTGAATTATGTCTAAGCCTCAATCAAGAACACAAATCTCCCAGGAGTCTGTAGAATAACTAGTCATATTACAGACGTACATAAGATTAATTTGCGGTAACATTTAGAGTACAGTTGACCTTACGTTGATGACCATTCGAACTAGATAACAAGATGAAGTCCAAAGTAACAACATCTGGAGAATCGGCCAGTGACCTGGATTATCGTCCTGCACCTTTAAGCGAACAGAAGCAGGCTTAAGTTAGAAACTAAACCAGGCAGGAGAGAAGGACCCGCTGACTGAGGTGGAAACAGCAGGGCCGGCACCCAAAGCAGGAGAGAGAAAGTCAGATGAGTTTAGCACCGCTGCACAAGCCGAGTATCAGGTGGGCCCATTGTGTCGAGCAAAGGGAGCGTTCTGATGTCAACGCTGACGAGGAGTCCAGCGGCCCCAGCAGTGCCTTGAGGATCTGAGTTGGCGTTTGTGACCGAGATCAGAGTGGAGGCTGCAGTCGTGCTGGAGGAAAGTGCTGCTCTCACAGTGTTTGGCCAAACTTAGCTGCTGACACACAAGTCTGAAAAAGTCGTGCAGAGCAGCACAGCAGAGGCGAGCCAGTCAGGAGCTCTGGATCAGAAAAACAGAGAGGGAAACAGACTCTACCATCGGGAGAGACAAGTTCTTTAAATATTTTATGAACCACTGAGTTGAGAAGAATATATGTATAAAAATATATGCATACTGAGAGAGAAAATCTGGCAGTCACACACACACACACACACACACACACTCAAGCTTAAACGGGGGGGCAGAGAGCAATTTCAGGAGGTTTTTTATGTTAATGTCCCTCTTGACAAGGCCCTCGGGCCAGACAAGCTTCTTTGATTCCCCTCCTTCCTTCCCAAACAATACCCTGCTCGGCACAAAACCCCTTCCACACTCCACACTTTGTGTCATTTGGAACCAATTCTTTGCTGCGGCCTGAACACATAGCGACACTAAAATTAGAAGCAAATCCCCAGACCTTTGGTGAGTGGACATGGAGAAAGCAGATTTGTCAAGCCCCACATTAGAAGGCTTCTTTTGTAAGTGACACGTCACTTTAAGGAAGCTTAAGCTAGGCAGGATAGCTCAATTAGGATCGGGAGGAACAGGGAACGCGAGCTAGGCAGAGTCAAGTTTAGGAGTGTGTGGAATTCAGGGATTTGGGGGGAGACGGAAAAGGTTGGGAAAGGTAAGCAAACTACAGCAAGTAGCCATCATGTTCCCACCTGCGAGAGTCGCCAAGAGACAGAGGTGCCCTCGATTTCTGAGCCAGACTTGGGTCCGAAGTTTCAAAACTGCCTACACGGCCACCGGCTGCACTCACTGGGCCTGTGCTTCCAACCGCAGCTGTGCTTATGTCGCAACGGAACGCAACTCTCTTGCAATTTTAAGGTCTAATTTTAGGGATCATTGGAGTTCTTCCACCTTGCAAAGGAGCTTAACTGGTCTCCAGAACAACTTTGGCAATCAGCAAAATTCCTTCTACAACACTCTGACCTGCATGTCAAGCTCTACATACCACAGCCATCCACTCTGTTACATTTCAACACAGCATTTCAGCAGCGGAAAAAGCTTTCCGTCACATGCTCTTCGATTGCTCAGAAGTAAGATTAGGACTAGTCCAGCGCTCAAAGACTTTGTCTTTGTGTAATCTCCACACATACCCAGGTCTCTCGGGCAGATTGTGAAAACCTCAACAAACAATGGAGGCTAAGCCTTGGTCCACTATAAGGCCGATCATTTTGGAGAGGAAGCTCGCAACATTGTGAAATGCCTCAAGACGTCAGCAGGGGCAAAAAAGAAAACACAGTTTGACCGTGGCATTCCTTTCCTTCTGGTCCCTTTTCTTTCATCCAGCTAAACTTATCTCTCCTGTGAGAAACCAGACTGCACAGCACACGAGGGTCAGAGGTCAGACCAAACAAAGCCAGACACACATTTCAGCAGCGATATTCAATACAAACCAAATCCTGGCCTTATGAGAATGTGCACCGCAATGTGGAGACAAGAGATTATACAAGAGGCAATTGAAAAAGAAATTAACATTGGCATGGTTCTCTGTTCCTGAAGGATATTGTGATAAGATATGAGGTGTTTGGGTCCAAACAGGGAAAAAAAACTGCAGGCTTTCCATCACTGCATCCACACTCACACCTATGGACAATTTCAAACACTCACCCAGACACTTGTAAAGCCAATCAACCTACTAATATGTTTTTGGATTGTGGGAAAAAAACTGTAGGACCTGTAGGATATCGGACAAGCTTGGCACAAACAGTAACACAAGGCCAGGACTGAAGCTACAGCCCCAGTACCCTGCAGCTATGTGGCTGCACACCTACCTTTAGCACCAGCATTCCTCTGTATCATAAATGATGTCAAGCCATGGTAACCTGCATAGTGCAGCACTGCAAATGATTTCCAGTCTAGGATCTGGATTAGACCTGTGTTTTTATTTTGAGAAGGAAAAGCACATCAAATCTAACATACACTAAATTGTGCACACTGTATTTTAAAATTTAGTGATTTTTCTAGGTCCTTGCACTGATCCCTCAAAGGATTATCATCTCTTTTGGCTCTCCAAGACAAAAGGCAATGTGGCAGGACTGGGAACAAATGTCAGTGTGTTGACCTTTTCAGGGCCAAGAGGTGATAAGCATTTATCACACCTACCCTATTCCCTGCAAGTAAATCGCCCTGGCAACCTGCCGAAAGGCCTCCAGTAATGTTATCATGTCAACTATAGGGACTAATAAAGACTTGTCAACTACAGGGACTGATGAAGACTTACCACTGGCAGCTCACAATATTGGGTGTGTGTGTGGGGGGTTTACATGTGTATTTGTCAGGGGGAAATATTCCAAACACTGGAAGTGGACAACTCAATGGAAAGAAATCGAGGCGAGCTGGCATTATTCACATTAGCGCTCATTCAAGACTTACGTCAAGTAGGGTGATATTTTTAACGACTGCGGCCTGGATCAAATCAGGAGCTTCAGACGCTGGCAATCACAATCATAAAGCTGGTACTTTACACGTCTTTAAGAGGGCTGTTAAAATTACATTAAAAGCACACAGCCAATATAATGGGCCAAAACAAGGAGGGAAGGAAAAACAAGCTGGAAGTCATATACGCCGATGAGGCATGATTACCATACTCCCGAATTCCAACTCAACCAAGAAGCGACTTCTGGCTTCCGAGGACTTCTGGAACAGAGGCTGTTTGTACAAGTTTGACAACAGCGAATTACAAAACCAGTGCCCCTTTTCACAAGGAGCTGGCCCACTCTGTAGGTTGAAGACATGTTCTCTGGGCACGGAGGTGCTGCTCCCCGCCCACACATTCACCCAATCATTCATCTCCAAAACCACTACGCAGAAAAGCTCCATTTGTCCAGCCCCAAGGGCAGAGATTTTGCGGAATTCATAACGTGTTATGCCAATTACCAAGGTCTGAAGATGGGGCACATTTGCCAGGGGTTTGGGTCAGGACAATGGGTGCAGAGGACAGTCACAGAGAGGCTGTTTGTGCTCTGCTCTTGGGCAGCAAGGAGACGGTGTGGGTTTGGCGAGTGGGCCAGGGGCCAGCGACCATCTTTTGTCCCGGCCTGAGAAAAGCAGGCAGGCAAGCTACGGAAAAATGACGCGTAGGAATCTGCTTGCACGGGCTGTGGTCAGAAAAGGCGACGGCCAGGGCCCCACAGACACAACAGACCTACGGGACAACGGACTCCTTTCACGGCCACATTCGTAAATCTTCGCAATGATACTTTGCTTGCATGACCAATTAGCTAAGAATGCAGTATCTCCGACACTACGTGTCGCAGGGAAAAAATTCAACTTTTCATAGACACATTTCAGAGTTTTCCCAGTGGGCTTCTTTCTTTTTCTTTCTTGTGATGGCTTTGCACATAGAGCTATTGTGGAAGTCTCTTTAACAGGCAATTTGTTAACATCGATCTTGGAGCCTTTGCACTAGTTGCCATGGTTTCCCATTTGAGCGTGTACCTCTCTTTGTCAGGATGTGAAGTTAATAGGAATTTAAAAATGAATCATGTCAGAGGTGTTGATGAAAACACTCTTGAAAGTTGTGTGTAAAGAATGCAATAAAGGAAGGTGAAATAAATGAATGAATGGAAGGAGGGAAGTGCGCCACGTGAGACTTTCTCTCCAGGGAAGAGTTAAACCCCTGGGAAAGGGTCGATCAAAGCTACCGATTACAGATGCTTCTGTAGAAGATTTTTTTTTGTTTTTTTTCTGAAGCTATGCTTTTGTAGTTTTCAAAACCACGGCCAGCTAATGCACATCATTTCATGTTGAAAACCCTTGGGAAGTACCTTAAGAGGAACTGGTTGAGATCTAAATGTCATTGTTTATGAAAAAATATAACCAAATTATTAATAAATGTCTTATTTTAATGCAAGAAATATTTTACAGCAACTTGCACCTACTCAGTTCCACTGACCATGTAAGTTAAATCTGTTGGTCTACAAATACATACCATAATCTGTTGTTCTGCATACATTGCTAACCCATTTTTACCCTGTTCTTCAGTAATTAGGGCCTCCTTGGAGCGGGTATGATTTGGGTGTTGGATCATTCTCAACGGTGCAGTGACACTGACGTGGTGGTGGATTAGACACAGCAGTGCTGCTAGAGTTTTAAACACTATGCCTACTCACCGTCCACTCTGTTAGACACACCTACCTTATAGATGTAACATCAGAGACAGTAGCTCATCTGTGACACTGAGGGGTTTAAACAACTCAAGCAGCACTGCTGAGTCTGATCCACTCATACAGGTGCAACATGAACATGTTAGTGTAGCTGCAGCGCAACACACATAATACCAGCTCTGGTGGTCCTCTGAAGGCTCTGACCATTGAAGAACAGGATGAAAGTGGGCTAACACATGCAGAGCAGCAGGAGGGCTACAGTCAGTAATTGTAGAACTACAGTGTGTACCTATATGCTAGGTGGAGCTAATAAAATGAACAATCAGTGTAAAAAAAGGGTAGGTGGTAAGCTATGACTAAATAGGTAAAGTACTACATCTGATGTTGCTCACAGGACAAGAATAATCGATAAACCAATAAGTGGTCCCAGCCCTCCTGCAGAGTCACAGGATGCAGATTTAAGCACAGCCAGTGAATTTTGGAAGTACGCTCGTCTATTCATCCTGATTTAACGGATATAACATGACTTTCCTGAAATTTGTGGTGTCTCATCCACAGGTTTGCCAAGACCTGCATTAAAAAAAGCCCAATCAAGTAGGATTTGTCTCCCTGCTCCTTCCTGGACTGCCTCCATTTCATCCTCTTTTCTGATGCTCTAATTAATTGGGTTAAAATAGGAAGCGCATGATAGGCACAGGCACACACATCGGCATTAAAAACAGCCCGCACCTCTGAGAGTAGTAACCATGGTGATGAGGCCATATTCTCCGATCTATAATGAGCGGACTGACACACTGATGGAAGCCTCAATGTATCTGTTCACATTTTGAACGCAGGGGAAATGAAGCACCATCGGAACTACGCACAGAGCACTCGAGTAACTTTCCTCACCCCAGGCGTCCAAGTCCCTGCCATTCTCCATCTGCGTCTCCTGCCGAATTTTGATATGATATTTTTATGTCCTATATCTCTGTCCCAAAAATGGTTCACGAGAGGAGGGCCTTAAGTGGGCACGAGCTTCCACACAAAAGTGCCTGGGATTTTAAATCTGGAGTGTGTTACCTTCAGTAAATATGTGAAACCCAGAAGTCCTTCAGCAGTGGCAGGACTGTTTAACTCCGCCACAGAGTAACATGCTCTCATTCCAGCAGTTAGTATTCTCCTGCAAGCGTGTGGAGCTCTACGGAGACTGAATGGTCATTGACTTCACATCTTAAAGGAAGCATGCTTTAAGGAAGCATCTTCATCCTCCCAGCTTGGTATGTTCACTGATTAAAGGAGTCCTAGCTAACGGGAGAGACTTGAGTAAAATATATCTTAATACATATACATTTTTCATGAAATGTAATAATGCATATATTAATGAAGTGTACAGTAACAAACGACAGTATCATCTGTTGTCTAAACCCTGAAACATGGCCCCTCTTCCGTCACACAGCAGCACAGTGAAATGGAAGCAGGCTTGAGTGCAGTGGAGCAGCTCTTTGCCTGAAGTGGTGGGAGACCCCCACAGAGATGCCACTGTGCAGCTTTCGCGTGTCTCGCTGAAGGCGTCTACTTAAAAATGAAGAGAGGGGATCTGTTCCAAACACAAAAGCTTTGCTTCTGGACGGCAGTCAGCACTTTTTTCACACACGCGAGGCCCCCAAACAGCACACTCGGGGCTTCCGTCGCGCTCGGCCTGAGGAGAGTGTGGCTTCTGCGGAGTAAATGAGGCCATTTTTAACTCAGCCCGTCCCCTCCGCCCCCACCGTAATGGCCCTGGTCAATGGAGTGTGCGGGGTCTCTGTTCAAGCGCAGGCGTTCCGGAAGCACGGATCCATAAATTATGAAACGTTGGGGGGACGAAGCCTAATCACCTCTGCGCTGTCACCTAGCAGAAGCGAGAGCTAGTTTAATTTACGCTGGAACATCCGTCACTGCTCAGGCTAATTTCACTCATGCTAGCTTGTGGAGGGAAGGAGGTAGGGAGGACTGCTGGAGGGGTATGTTTCTGTGGGTAGCTGTTATGTTTGTTTAGCTTTTCTATTTTCTCCTAATGGCTGCTTTTTCTCAAATGTACTGTCTTTTGTCCTGTGTAAGTCAAGTCTGTGGGAATACAGACAAGGATACAGTGGTTTTTCCACCAAAACAACTCAAACCTGTTTCATTCCAGAGATGTGTATGATACACATATGTAAATGTTGCAGAGTTTGAAGAAAAGTAGCCAATGCACCTCATGATGCACTAAAAAATGGGGAAAAAGTCTGGCATTCTTGACCGAGGGGATGGGTGGCCAGGGGGTTGTTAATTAATGAATGAAACATGTGACATTTGTTCAAAATACCCCAGGTATCAAACACCACAGCAACATACTCCCCCTGTCTAAACAGCCTTGTTCAGAGCGGCCTACTTCAGCGCATGTTCCTTTAAATGATAAAGACCAGCTTGCTGTTCACCCTGACCTCGAGTGCACAGCAGTGAGGAGTGAGGCTATATTTCTTCTCCATTTTCAGTGCTCTTATTTCTCTGAGCTCATTGTGTCTGTTTTGCTGCTTTTAACCTCATCTTTGCACTCTCACATATATGCTGGTCCAGCGCTGTGATTGGACAGACTCAGATGTCTCTGCACTTGACGTCAGAAGCGGAGCAGAATCAGAAAGCTCGATTTTTTTCCCATGCTTTCTGATTAGGCAACACATTGAAAGTTGACTGGTTGGCCTTGTTTCACAGTGTGTCGGTTGGTGGGCTCCTGACCCCTACATTAATGTGCACATGCACCGCAAAAGTGATATTTTCATAATATGTCCCATTTAAATCTGTCAATGTCCTGGACCTGTCAGGGGGTTTCTGGGTGCTACCATGTTTCCTATGAATATAAAAAAGACGCATGAGGCTTTCTTTATTATTGCATGAAGCATGTTTTGTTC
Source organism: Hoplias malabaricus (assembly GCF_029633855.1). Lineage (NCBI taxonomy): Eukaryota > Metazoa > Chordata > Actinopteri > Characiformes > Erythrinidae > Hoplias > Hoplias malabaricus. The sequence continues at coordinate 29,706,763 of NC_089802.1, read as the reverse complement.
AGAGAAACTACGTTAAGTGATTCCAACCAGTAGAGTATGTGTCTGTCTATGTCAAAGCTCACAGAAGCTTGTACCAGTTTGTGGTAGACCATGCGAAGGCATTTTGAGTAAAGGCCATATGCTGCAACTATGCAGTAACTAGTGTTACTGTGGACCTTGCCTTCTGGACTTTAACACTTGACCGGCCAAGCCCTTAGGCCTGATCCTTGGTCAGTAAACGCCTCTGACACGAGCGTAAACCCACATTCTCTGCAGAAGCTCGTTCCTGCAGTCCAGCCTACATTTAGAATGCCTTGCTAGGCCCCAGTGCAAAAGCAAATCCGTCTGACCTTTCAAGTGGGCAGTTTCTGTCCTGCCTCCATGGCCGCAGCCCTGAAGCAAACCACAGGAAGGAACTGCGCTGCAGCATCGCTGACCGAGCTGGAGTCCCGCTGACCACTTTGCACACTCGCAGAAGACCGTGGTCCTACCCAGAATGTTAAAACATGAAAAGCACTCAGGCAGCCCTGGAGAGGCCTTGAAAGGGCACTTCCAACAAATTAGCAGCAAATCAAGAGGAAAAAACGAGAGCCTTGTCTCAAGAGAGTGAGCTAAAAAATGGGGGGTGGGGGGCAGCAGGTCCCGAAATGTAGGGGGATGGAGCAGAGGGTTAATATCATCTTAAGGCATAGCTGCCAAAATGGGTTCTTTAAAGAGAAGCCATAAGAAGGAAGCAGCCTCAAACCTTGGCCATAAATCTAACATAATTTGATTAAAAATAATACAATAATTTAGCAACTCCATGGGGGATCTATATGAAATGTATCTGACTAATTCTCACTTAGCCCAATGCCTAGCTTGGTAAAGCCTCCAGTAACTGGGAATAAGGATTTGCAACCATGTAAAAAAGAAATCACTGGTTTAAATCCTTTGTGTTAATAGTTACTTCACAAAACATATGGGCTTTGTTCACACAGCAGGGAACCACGGTCAAAATCCATTTTTTCTACATATGTGACACACATATGTTGTTTGTAATGGCTGTGCAGACAGTAAAAAACAAAACACTGGATACGAGATTTTGGCAATTTTAACACGGCAAGTGGTCCAGTGGTCCAAATCTGATACCCTGAAAGATTCAGATTCTTCCGTCCCTTTGTTCACACTGTATTTGTTACTATGACCTGTATCCGACATTAGTGTGAACTGACTCTCATGTGCAAAAGATCAGTGCTCCACTAAAACTAACAACAGGGAAAGGTTTGTATGTTCCATCCACAACAACAATTTCTTTTTCAGAATGCTTTTCTGGGTTAAAATTCAAGTATAAAAAAAGACTTAAAGAAAAATGAAAATGAACTGATTCCAGGGCGGCATGGTGGCACTGTAACACAGCTCGAGGGAACTGTCTGTGTGGAGTGTGGTGTGTTCTCCCTGTGTCCTGTGTGGGTTTCCTCCGGGTGCTCCAGTTTCCTCCCATGGTGGTAGGTGGATTAGTGACACAAAAATATCCATAGGTGTGAGTGTGTGAGTGGATGTGTGAGTGTGTGTCGCCCTGTGAAGGACTGGCGCCCCCTCCAGGGTGTGTTCCCGCCTTGTGCCCAGTGATTCTGGGTAGTCTCCGGACCCACCGCGACCCTGAACTGAAGAGTCACATATAATGAATGAATGAATTAATTGATAAAAAAAAATGAAAGATTATCCACAGGCTGGATATATGTAGAAATATTTCAAATTTGACATTTAATTTATATATATATATATATATATATATATATATATATATATATATATATATATATATTGGACAGACAAACACAGGTAATTTCCCACTGCTGCCCATCAAATTATGAGGAATATCTGGACTGATTAATGTAAATGCATCATGGTTTCAGGTCTGAAATTTCAGACAGAATCACGTTCCAGCAAATCAGACACTGACTTTCAGTCACTGAGTTTCAGTAGCAGTGGCCCCGAATCCAAACTGAAAATGTTAATTCAATGCTTTCTTGCTGTTTACACAGACACAAAAATCTATAGAAAACAATTCCTAAAATGTAAACGTCCAAAAGTCCTCAGTTTCTAAGAGCACAGCAATGGTCTCTTGCAATACACACCACGTCCAACTGAACTGCAGCACGGGGAAAATCAGCAGCATGTCCCTGGGTGAGAAGAGTGGAGAAGAGGGAGGGGAGAGGAAGAGGGGTGTAATAAAGTAGGGAATGGTAATGGGAACAGAGCGAGAGAGTGTTGGGTGGGGTGTGGGGGGGGGGGTGAAAGTGGGATGGGTGTGAATCAGATTTTCAATGACAATGTGCTTAAGATCACCGTTTCAAAGGAGGAACGGATCATCTGTCAGAGGTAATGGTACTGTCCTGCAGGGAAAAGTAACAGTGCAATGGAGGCCATTCATTAAAAGGGGTGGAAGAAGTGTGTGTGTGTGTGGGGGGGGGGGGGTGTACTGTACTTACAGCTCCAAGCTCCAATCGCTTCCGTACACACACACACACACACACACATTCACACACTTTCATACACCCCACGCCACCCCCCACCCTGAGATAACACCAGCCTGGGGAAAATAAATACATTTAGCTCCAATCGTTATTGAGGAATATAAATATAGGCCGGATTTCCGAGGTGGCAGAGTCTGTCGCAATTAATCCAGGGCTAGAACTCACAGGCCTGAGGGATAATATTAGAGCCGGCCAGCTGAGAGATAGATAGAGAGAGAGAGAGAGAGAGAGAGAGAGAGAGAGAGAGAGAGACTAAAGCCCAGCAGGGAGACTGGGCTTTGTGCACTCGGCTTTACTTGGCACACTGAGCAGACTGGAACGGCTAAAGGCCTGAACACAGGAGATAGAACCAGATCCACTCAGCACAAGAAACTGATCCCAGTGCTACACCCAGAGGAAGAGAGAGAGAGGGGGAGAGAGAGAGAGAGAGAGAGAATGTGTAGGAGGAAAAGCATTCCACCGATCACAACAAAGCCTCTTTCACTGAAAATGTTAGCGAGCTCAGATACGGTACAGTACGATTAGACCGATAGAGCGTATCAGGTGCTTTTAATAGCTGCCGACTCACGGCACTAATATGTGTAACCAAACTAACGAGAGTACAAAACCCAGTCAGTACATTTAACATTGAATCAAAGACCCCTAAGTCGCTTCAGAGAGTGGGCACTGGAGTACGACTGCAAACAGACGGTAAAAGACTGCAAAACGAACATCCTAAACCTATCATACATAGCCTGCTTTTAAAACACTAAGCTCCACTGAAGAAACAAGTCAGTCAAAGTGTTTCAGCGTTTCTGTGTTTCAGTAGTCAGCCCCTGCCTTGCCTCTGCGACCACAGCCTGGCTGGACTGCACTGAGCAGACCGATGTATCACTGTCCAGGCCAGTGTCACTCGCCACGGATCACAGCACATCTGTCAAGGCCACGGTACGGAATGGACCAGCGAGTCACAGACAAGGTTGGACGGCTAAACAGACAACACACGCACCAGGGAATATCTCACAAAGCCTTAAACACACAACAAACCCCCAAGTTTAATTATTTTCTACAGCTCTGTACTGAATTCAGTATGTGGGTATTTGGTTATTTGGTGAGTATGTGGTTATACAGTGCAGTTTCTGCAATGCTGAGCCCAGAGTAGCAACGACGGCAGCTCTATTTTCCCTATTACAGCTCAGTGGATCTTCACAAGCTGTAAGCTGTCATTTTTAAGGTAACAATATTACATAGTGTTCATTTAAACGAATCAGAGGACCACTGACAAAATCATGGTGCCACTCAGCAAACCGATGACAGAGAACCGATGACAAACAGGTAGCATCAAACCAACAAGACCGAAGTACTGAGTTGACCAGAAAAGGCACTGGTCAAGCAGAACCACAGAACAGACTGGAGAACCACTGACAAGACCACAGAATCACTGACCAAACTGGTTCACTTGGTACTGCATACCCCGGCATACCCAATACTTCTCCAACCACTAGTCCTCTACCTCCCTAAAGTTGAAGGCCTTCTTGGTTGACTCACCTGAACCCTGCTGCTGTGTGGATAACCGCTGTTTGCTGTGGTCTGGTAGAGTGGACAAGGCGACTCGAGAGCCAGTCCCCCTCTCTGGAGTCATCTGCGACAAACCAGCTACAGGATATTTCCTCTCTACTCCACTGCCTCTCCCCCACTCCATTATATAAAGATCTGACTCGCATCCACTGCCACATTTCCCCACAGATTGAGCAAAAGATCTCAGCGGTGGAGTGGGAAACACCTATGATTGAAAATCCATTCGCAATTTTCTGGCAGGCACTCATCCAAGGACGTGCACACTACGCACTCACCAATGTCCAAATTACAAACCTGGAGATGATTTGGCAGCCAAGGCCTCGTTTACTGTAAGTGGACTTGAGCACTTCACCAAAGAGTTTCCGAAATAACAAAAGCCAAATGGCCCCTTTAAGAGGCTGAAACCAAGTGGAGTTGTCCTACCTCACTGACCTAATTGCTCCCTCTCCCTCTCATCTCTCTATTCCTCGTCTCTCCCTCTCTCTTCCCTTCACCTCCTTCTCAGGGCTCTGCGCTGTCTGACACGTAAAGATTTTTTAATACCATCAAAGGCATTCAAGAAAGAGCCCTAAAAAGAGGGTGTGATATAAAAAGAAAAGCCTTAACCATTTCATCTCTAAAGCAATGCCAGAGTCGAGGCCTAGCGTGGAATCCCCCCGATGGTAAAAGAGCATCAGCATTCAGGAGGCTTTCCGTGCTCTCCTCTCAACGTATCATCTGGGTTTAACTTCCCAATCCTGCCTTTCACGAGTCGTCTCTGCCTCTCTTTCCCTCTCTCTGCTCTTTTAGGTCCTTTCCCACACTCCCTGTCTCCCCAGAGGCGCTGGCGGACGCGTCACAGGCTGCCGCGGCCAAACCCATCACCATTCGTTGGCCGATGGGCCCACAGCATGAGCCGTAGCGTTCCTGATTCAACAGATGGAGTCATGGCTAGTTCAGGCTGGGGGCTTACCAGAACAGCAATGACTTTGACTTACTGCACTGATCAAGTGATTATAACTCATAGTGAGTTCCGCTACAAGTGGATGAATTGTGCAATCTCCATTTATCACTCTTTAAATCTTTACTGACAACACAGGGGCTGTTGCGATATCTGTAATCTCAGAAACCCAGATCACTCACAATCTCACGCAAAGTTTCTGAGCAAAGGCCAATGTCGATGATACCACCTCTCCTTCTTCCTCCTTCAGCACCTACAGTGAACACTACTCCATCAAAAATGTAGCAAAAGCTCATTAGTAACATTGGGTAGTATTTTTACCTTAAAACTACAGCTTCAAAATCATTGTGATGTTTCACTGAGCTGTATTAGGGAGAACAGAGCCTCTGTTGTTGCTACTCCAGGCTCAGCGCTGCAGAAACAGCACTATGTAGTAAACAACAACCATCCCACTCCCACTCATTACCCCTCTCTCTGGATTTCAGGACAGTGCTGTAAAAGTCAATTACACCCTACAGCTAGTAGAGGAAGCCCAGGAGCCAACATACCAAACCTTACCTAGCGCTGCTTTAATACAATATTTCGCTTTTAATGCAATAAATCTACACATAAACACCCTCCAAAGAAAGAGTCTGCTCATACAGGTGATTACTCTCCAGAAACAGAGCCCCTTTCTGGGAAGTAATACCTTTAAAAACAAACTGCATCTATACAGGGTCCCAATCCCGAACGGAGTCCTTGGGCAGCCAAACACTCTCTGGGACACATCCACACAGCCAAAACAAGAGGATGGTGCATGTGCATATCTGCCAATGCTGATATAAACACTTAAAAAAACTGAAAGGTTAAAAACCACTATTAACCAGTTTTATAGACAAATTTATTATTATTATGTCATTTTTACATAATAATACATAGTCTGGTCACCGCTTTAAACTCTTTTTAAAAGTAGCAAGTTAAATATATAATAGATCTACTCAAACTAATAATAATAATAATAATAATGAAAACATTTAAATTAAACATTTTTTTCTACATGTCCATCAGTCTACTTTTTTAGAGCAAGTCACCCACTCTTTATTTTGGTATAAAATAAATGTGACAGCAATTATCAGTTTGAAGTATTGGCAAAATCAAAGCAACAGACCGATGCAAATAATCTTTCAAAATAAGTGATTACCTGCTGATATGGATAACTCTAATATTATTGTGCAGCACTAAACTGAAGCAGGATTTACCTATAAATAACTGTGGAAGAGGGTCAGTTTCCACAGATCTAATATCTGGACTGTGATCTACTGAACAGACCGCCCTGGACGAAAGTTCATGCAAGACCATAGTAGACCACACGGCTCATGCAAGACCTCATGACTTCATGAACTGTAATGAACAAGCAACTTGTGCCTAAAACTACACTGAGCGGTCCACATACTTCAGCAGTTCAGGTCATGTTACAAATGTAGGTCTGAACGTTTTGACTAAATCAGGGACCATACGGTGAGGGAGAGCTAGAGCCCTGCAACAATAGCACCATTGTCACGATCACAATCTGCTGTGTTGCTCTTTTTTTAATATTTTTTACGCTATACTTGGACTTGTCACAGACTGAAGAACAAACTCCGCTCATCTATAAAACACTTCACTCTGCATGTTCTGAGCAACGAGGATCCAACCCGTTCTCCTGGTGCCCGTCTCATTTCATCTACCAAATACAATCTGTTCCACGGGGCTGTGTGAATAGAAAAGTTAAATAAACTGTCAGAAACTCAGCGGCGGAAAAAAAATTGCCAGGAGATGTTGAGTCACTATCGCTATTTTATTTCTTTTTTTGGTTTTTCCATTCTGTGCTTGGCTCTGGCAACTGGCCTTACTCACTGGAGAGGGAAGTGGAGAGGAAGAAAACTCTTGAGCTACTGAAGCTGGTGCGCTTCAGGAACAGATTGAGCTATCAGTTTGGAAACCAGAGAACAGCAGAGTCTGCAGGAGGCCTTGTCCTACACGCAGCAGGAACCCTGACAACATTTAAAGGTTAAATTTAATGCACAATAAACCAAATAAACAAAGTCTACACAGACTTACTACAGATACCAGCATTGCATTCATTACAAATAAGTGCACACAAAATAGGGCTGGGCAATGAATTAATAATCAAATTCAATATTCAGAATTTCTAATCTACGTAATCCTGCCTATTTAAAAATGTTTTAATTCTCTATATCCTTGTATTTTATTTTTATTATTTCTGTTAATATCTCCCCATTGTGTGTTCATTTACTGTCCCCTTAAAACCACACAACCATGCTGTAATCATGTAATCATGAGGCCGACCGAACGACTCTAGCAACTTGTACCAAAGAAAAATGCTGTGTCTGATGTTTGGACGTACTGTCACCTCTAGACTGTCTCTCAGCCAATTACATTGCTGTGGTGTGATGTAAATTTGATTAGAGATACAACCACTAACTCACATCATATAACTCACTAGGGCTGGACAATAATTCAACATCAATATTATAAAATGTTTCAATAAAAATTATATTATTTTCAATATTTCAATAACATTATTTACAGCATCTGTCTGATTGACATGCATTACAGGGCACTGCCGTCAGTTCATTGCATTGCAATATTTAAAAATGTTAATATTGACAAAGGTGTGCAATGCTTAAACAAGTAAGGGGGGATACCTTCATTTTTAAACTAAAACAATAAAATAGATCAAATTTGCTTTTTGATGCTATACACTTTGAACAAGGAACATGGTGCAACTCTCCGCAATATATTAATGACTGTGAATTTACAACACATGGCTTTGCCTTTTCATTATAAATATCATGAATGGTTCAGCCCTACAAGGACAAAAACAATGCCAAGGTCAGGTCTAATCTCTAATTCTGTGCCACACAGGCCATATTAACCTAACATCCTCCAGTCACAGCCTTGGTGTACACAGCTGTGTAGTTAGCCTTTATGTTTCTGGGGACTGTAAAATAGACAACAAAATAAACAGTCTGAATAAGAAACCATACTCTTATCTGTGCTGTGAGTAAATGGAGATATCAACAGACACTTTTAGCTCATTATACACAACCTGAGGGTAACACTTTCAAATAAGCTGTGGTTAGCATCTTGTCAGCAAGTGTACCAACACAAATACATCAGGAAGAATAGAAGAACAACCTTATATCTGCTGAAATGCAACAAATCAAATACAGCAATATCATTCTGGATCCATATTACAAGTTACATCTACGATAGGCAATGGAGCCTAACAGGTTTAGTCCTATTTTTGAATGAACCACTGGTACCATGGTTAACTGCACTAAATCTTAGTAAACCTCAAATTTAAGAAGCACAAATAACAACTTTACAGCTAAATATTTACAAAAATAGATCTGAAACCAAGTTTAGGCTCACAATGTTAATATATGAAAAAATAAGCATAAGTAAGATAATCCATGTTGTTTCATAATATTATATCAGCTTTATGTACACCTGCACACATGGGGCACTGTGCAAAAATTTTAGGAGCAAAAGAAGCAAACAAATTCTGAGACAGTAAAACGACAGGGTCGCATTGTGGTTGTTTTGGTCCACATCAATTACCGCATTCACCCCTGTCAGACTTCATTGGACTAAAGTATTTGTGTGAAAACACTTGTTTAGAGAGTAGAGATAGCAGTCAGTGGTCACCTGTGGAAACCAGTGGTTTCCCATGACACATTTACTAAATACTAAACATCATCATAAGATACTTTAACGGTTTCTATGGGTTTGGGAATAAAAACAGAAGTCAAGTTAAGTTTGGTCATTCTACATGTAGGATAAAAAAAGAAGCTGTGGTGAGTTTTGGGAGATATTAAGCTCGACGGTGACACTGGGGGCTTGCTGTTGCCTAACGGAAATCTAACGGAAATTAATCCTAACATTGACCGTTTGTATTTGAAAAGCTGGAGTCGCTGCGTTGTCGTCATGCCAACGGACACAATCGGTCGCGGGAGTTTGTATCCTCTGCGAAAAGTTCCTGAAAATTGAAATAACGCAGATGCCAACACCGAACCTATTCTAACAGGTAATGTCCGATATACAAACTTCCGTCTGCTCGTTATCCCGCGTCGGTAACGCGGGCCGCTGAGAGCTCCAGACAGTAAGAGGGACCGTACCTGGACCTGTTGACTCCTCCTACCGGCGGCGGCTCGCGAATGTAACGGTGCGCCGCTCTCGCTGCACGGACCGGGACCAAACTGCACCAACAACCCGTGCGATAACTCACCAGGAGCCGCGGACAGGACCGCGCGCTGGGGACGACTGTGCCGCCTGTGGTTATTGCTGTTGCAGATGGTGGAGTTAGTGGAGTTATAGTTGTTCACGGGCGCAGAGAGGGACTTCGAGTCTAAACGGAGCTCCGCCACAGGCAGCGGCAGCCATTACAGTCACGTGCTGCGGGTGTGAAAAACCAGAGAGAGAGAGAGAGAGAGCCCCGCCCCGTATAGCACTTCACTCCGTTTCTCCATCACTTCTGTACTTCCATCTCTCTCACACTCGTTTTCCGCGTTTCTTTCCAACCTCTTACTTTCTATCTTTCTTCCCAGACAGCGAGCATATATCGGTCCACTGGCATAAAAAGGCTGGCACACCACTGACTGTAGACCACTGCTGGTCCGCCATAGGACCACTCAGATTACTGTCCTGTACAGAATATAACTCATTTATAATCTCCTCAAACAGATCTTACATGCACAGAGACTTTTATTCTGGAAAACAAACTAATACAAATATTACCAACAACTATGAGAGATATAATAATGAGTATAAGCCTGATATAAAATGATTAAATGCTGAAAATGTTGACACTGTGCTGGATTAAAATTATTTACTAATCTTATTTATAAAGAATGACAAAAAGAACCTAATGAAGGAAAAGGTGTAAATTGGACTGTGAATGGAAAAGTGCTCAAATGTGGCATTTTGTCTAAAATTCTGTTTAATCCCTAGTGGTCCGCCCAGAAAACGCTGTGTAAAACACTATAGTAGACCTACAACTTTGCCCTCAGTGGGTCAGCTGTCTCCTTGCTATCAGGGCATTATCACTATTTCTGACATTTTCCATTCTCTCTCTCACTCTGTTTCATTTCATCACTGCTGTATCTGATATTAACTTTGTCATTTCTCACTCTGTCAGTTCAATTCATTTTAATTCAGTGTGGTTTACTGGCATGAAAAAAGAATTGTATTGTCAAATCCTGGATTACAAAACACACACACACACACATACACATATCATGGGCAAGTTTTTTTCTTAAGGTGTCAGGAGTGAGTATTATTTAGTTAAGTTGTTTTATTTATGTAGCATTTTTGTTTTCAACAGGAGTCGTCATAAAGCAACTTTATTGAACAGAATAGAGTTGTCCCAGGCTCATCCTCATCCCTGTCATCTCCCTCTCTCTCTCTCTGTGGTTGTGTAAGAGCTTTCACCTGCCTGTGTGTGTGTGTGTGTGTGTGTGTGTGTGTGTGCGTGCAGCAGGACGAGCAGCAGGAGCTCTGTGCAATATTCATCACTGACTGTAAACAGACGCATGCGACTGCTTTCATCCAAGCCTAGGAGAGACGTCCCAGCAGCCCCTGCTCCTTCACTACAGTCTCCCTCCGAGCTGAGGGAGAGACCACGCACTTCAGCTTTTATTCTTACTTGCTGCTTTTATACTAGCTACATTTCTGAGAAGGCTTTAAACTACGTTAGAAAATTTCCATGAAGATTTCATGGCATTCACCCACCAGAGCATTTACTTTCAATTACAGGTTTACAATCATTGTGAAGCTCCACTGAGCTGTAATAGAGGGAATAGATTTTTTGTGGTTGATACTCCTGGCTCAGGACTGCAGAAACTACACTATGTAGATACTTTTGGAGGAGGGTAGGAAACATCCCCCTTTCCCCAGTGTTGCAACAGTGAATTACACTCTGCAACTCTAGGGGGGAACCCAGGAGCAAAACAAAAATCGTACCTAGTATTAAATGCTCTGCACTAGCTGTACAATAAGGTCACATATGAGGTCACCGTGCTCAAGTGTGGCCTAGAAGGGTATAGAGCCCCCCAGCAATGACATGTGGAACAGTGGAACTGTGTTCTACCTTTAGGACGAGTTGGAGAAGTGGAGGGTGAGTGTGATCCTGAACTCAGGTAAGATAAAGACAAGATAAGGTAAGGTAAGTTAGCACTATTCTCAAAGGAAATTGCAACATGAAGCAATAAAACAGCCTTACTGCCTTCTTTTTACTCCTCTTAATAACACTAACGAACAAGTGTTCCATTTTAAATCTAAGCTAGATTGCATTTTGCTGTATGTTTCTTCCCTTATCTGGACTGAGAGATTTAAACATCTTTAAGTACCTGAAGATATTAAGATCATGTGCCTGACTTTGGGGAACAGGCTTCATTCCTAACTCCAGAAAAGACGAAGGCTACGATTTTCCACATTTTAACACATGGTGGCCAGAGCCACTTTTCACACGCCGTAAACTGTCAGCCGCAGAATATCCCCAAAAAGCTCCTGAAAAGAGCTAAAAAACAAGGCTGCTACTAGTGAGCTTAGGAAGCTTTTCGTCTTCTGGGCAAACTTGGACAAGGCCAAAAAAAGAAAAGAAAACAACAAGAAAATGCTTCCTCCCCTTCTGGCTACGCATGAGAAGCGAAAGGGTATCTGAGACTGCAAGGAAGAGTCACATGACTTTTATATTTTTGTGCACCGAGCTATTTCAACACAGAGCTAATAATCCTGGTGTTGGGGTTGTTAGAGGTTGGAACTTGATTTCGGTTTTCCTCAGCACAGAAATACAGTGCTAATACAGTTGCAATGAACACTGGAGAAGTTACAGGGCATTTGTGTGGGGCAGTCTACATAAAAGTTTTACAATCCTATTTGCAAAGCTAATTTGGCTGAAGATGCTAAACGGTAAGTAAGTTTGCAGTGGTGATAAGTAACTCCTGAAACCATAGATGTGTTTTTGGAAGGTTTTTTTAGAGGTGGAACCGAAGCCAAACTTCCCCTGGCATGTTTTACAGGGCACCTGGCTTGCTCTTAGCAGGTGCGTCAAATGCACCCTCTTAAACCCAGCCCTCGGCCTATTTCAGGAGTAACCTTAGAACGCCCGATCAACTCTCTGAGCAAGCTTCTCCTGTTGGCATCCCATGCCACATCTCACTGTCTGGGAAGCAAGCATAGACTCTCTTACATCCAACACACTCCCGCCACACACACATAGACACAGCCAAGCAGTGACCCTCCCAAGAAAAACATTTTCGGTATCTTAGCTAACATGTTGGTGCTGAGTGGACAAATAAAGTATCAGTATCAATGGATCACACACTGGGATCAGTATCCTTCCCGGCGAAGATCCACCCACATCACCAGCCACTTCCTAGAATGGACTTCAGACTCAGAGCAGACACTGCCTGGAGCAAGAGCATAACAGCTCCAAACCTGCGAGTCAAAGGGTGCCAACCAATGCCTCTTCTACTCCCCAGAACCATCATAGCTTTTAAAGATAGAAAAGGTTTGTCAATGGCAAGCCTTCAAGAGCAGCTCAGACCTGCTATTCCAAAGAAGGCAATGCTTTAAAAACTGCCCCAAAGGCAGTACAGATTTTTTGAACTGTGCAAGGAGGCTACCAATGTCCTAAAGACATTAATCCTGCTTTATAAAATTCGGACAATGTTTCTTTGCTAGTTCTCCTGTCTGTTTGTGTGCTGGAAAAAAGGTCCAGTGTTTATACACAACCCTGACTCTAAATGGGAAAGACACTATAGCATCTCGGTCTGGCTTTCTATCTTTCTCAGAGCTACAGCTGAGAAACTGCATCTGCAGGTGTATAGACAGTGAAGAGAACTCCAAAATTTGAAAAACCATTAAGAGGGATAAGAATTTTGTTCTATACCTGCCCCATAGGTATGTATTCATTCATTCATTATTTATAACCGCTTATCCAGTTCAGGGTCGTAGTGGGTCCAGAGCCTACCTGGAATCATTGGGCGCAAGGCCGGAATACACCCTGGAGGTGGTGCCAGTCCTTCACAGGGCAACACAGACACACACACACACACACATTCACTCACACCTAAGGACACTTTTGAGTCGCCAATCCACCTACCAACGTGTGTTTTTGGACTGTGGGAGGAAATGGGAGCACCTGGAGGAAACGGGAGCACCTGGAGGAAACCTACACAGACACGGAGAACACACCATACTCCTCACAGAACGTCATCCGGAGGAAACACACACAGACACAGGGAGAACACACAACACTTCTCACAGAACGTCATCCGGAGGAAACCCACACAGACACAGGGAGAACACACCACACTCCTCACAGATAGTCACCCAGAGGAAACACACACAGACACAGGGAGAACACACCACACTCCTCACAGACAGTCACCCAGAGGAAACCCACGCAGACACAGGGAGAACACACCACACAGACAGTCACCCAGATCAAGACTCGAACCCACAACCTCCAGGTCCCTGGAGCTGTGTGACTGCGACACTACCTGCTGCACAGGCTAGTAGAAGATGGCTAACTTTCCATGAAAGTAAATGCATACTTAAAGTGCTACAACTAACCCACTCAAGTTTTTATGATAATTCAAACAGTTAATAAAAACTTAAAGACAAGTTATATATCAACCACAGACAAGCTGCAGTCAGCTTCTTACTCAAACTTTCCGTTCCACCTTAAAAGATGAGGGGCTCCTTAATGAACAAAAATGTTGGGGGTGGGGAGATTGTTTTGCTATGAGATCAGTAGTTTTCCAGAATCATCTATGTTTAACCCTTGTGTCAGCTATTGGATGCTTGCATTGGCTAACATCATTCTGACTGATGATGAAAGAAGGAAGACCACCCTTCCCATGCTGAACAAAAAAGAAATAACATCTACAGATGGATACATATAACGGTGGCCTTGCTAGGGATCGCATAGAACCAACACTTAGATGGTTACACCACACAGGAGCCCCTAACCACGTTTAAATGCTTTCGATTACGCTCTGTGAGAACTATTATTCGTTGGCGGTTTTTGGTTTTAAAACACACCACATCTCTCTCTTCCAAAACACATACCCACGTCACAGTGTACAGCCCCTCTACCCAACCCCCGAAAACCAAGTATTTATTTAAACCTCTCCGTCACCGCCAAGTGCTCACAGCCCTTCCCCGCCGGCCTGCTTCATTAGGTTGTCATCAGTACCCGCGCTACGGGCTAATGGCAAGGGCCGCTAGCCCACGTCGAGCCCCTCTCTCTGCGGCTACTGGCACGCGATCACTGCATTATCTAATGCAACCGCAGCCTGGCAGAGCCGTCACACTAGGCCTGTTCTTAAGATGTAATGTGGATGGATGGAACAGTGGAGTGTGTGGGAGAATACGTGCTGAAAACATCTTTGGTTCCAACGTGTTCTACCTTTGTCATGCATGTTGCGGTCGAATAAAGGAAGAGAGATCTTTATCAGCTTGCAAACTGGGTAAAGGTTAGGTGTAGTGCTTTCTTATGGCCTTCCAAAAAAAAAACAAAAACATGAGCCATAAGGAAAACAGGCCAGAACAAGAAAACACCATTTTTAACGTAGAGTCAACATGCACACGGCAGCTACGTTCATAAGAACCAGATCCATCATCCAGTGCCCACCTGTAAGAAAAAGGAACTGTAAATATGCTTAAATTTTCCTTTCTTTCCCCCCACTCAGGAGAAAAAAAACCCTGATTTTTCAAACTCTGACAGCCGAGCCTTTCGCGGGATTTTGGCCATCTGAAAACATGTGGTAAGCCTTGTGGAATGTCTCAAATGACTCCCAGATGTGGGCTGCAGACAGGGTTAACCCTTTCCTCACTTTCTCCTCCTTCCTAGTCTAAAAAGGCTTCCGTTGCTTTAACTTAGAAATGCACATTGCACCACGCTTGACCAAACCACAGGAATGGTGTCCACTGTTGCTTGAGAGTGACGCGTGTGGGGCATGTCTTTATATCTAGTCCTGGTTTGTTTGTACAGGCCGTAGCGTGGCATGTGATCGTGTTGGCTGTTCTGTAAAGATGAATCCTACAGGGCCTATAGGGATTATAGGACATCAGGAGGTTAGCCCTTGGTGGGTCTCCTTGAATTCTTTCTTTCTACAGTCAGTGGCTTCAGTCTAATATCAACTGAATTTCTATTGTTACAATTATCTTAAATATACAGAAGCTTCAATGAATATGTATTTAGTGTCACACAGATAACCTGATTATTTGTAAACTCCTTACTTTCCCTTGTAGCCAGGGTATACCAGCCTATGGTAGTAGTCTATAGTACACGACTGTCTAGTGTAGTGAACCTAAATCTGCCATATTTTACTGCAGTTATTTTTTAAGTAAGAGTGACTTGATTTATCATGTCTTGACACCATGTGTGTTTTTTTTTTTTAAGTAATGGGAGGCACAGT
Organism: Hoplias malabaricus; assembly: GCF_029633855.1. Classification (NCBI taxonomy): domain Eukaryota; kingdom Metazoa; phylum Chordata; class Actinopteri; order Characiformes; family Erythrinidae; genus Hoplias; species Hoplias malabaricus. The sequence goes on along the minus strand of NC_089802.1, from coordinate 29,691,299 downwards.
GGAGCAGCAGGTAGTGTCTCAGTCACAGCTCCAAGGACATGGAGGTTGTGGGTTCTAGTCCCACTCTGGGTGACTGTCTGTGAGGAGTGTGGTGTGTTCTCCCTGTGTCTGCGTGGGTTTCCTCCGGGTGACTGTCTGTGAGGAGTGTGGTGTGTTCTCCCTGTGTCTGCGTGGGTTTCCTCCAGGTGCTCCGGTTTCCTCCCATGGTCCAGAAACACATTGCAGGTGGATTGGTGACTCAAAAGTGTCCTTTAGGTGTGAGTGTGTGTGAATGCCCCCTCCAGGGTGTATTCCCGCCTTGCGCCCAGTGATTACGGGTAGGCTCTGGACCCACCGTGACCCTGAACTGAATAAGCACTTACAGACAATAAATGAATGAATTAATGAATTCCAAGTACATTATTGGAACTTAAGAACTTGAAGTTATATATGTATTGTAGTTGTGGCATAGTATTTCAAGTGACAAATGTCATTTTAGAAAGAAGAAAAAAGTTTAAAAAATTAAGTATTAATACACTACATTCACGATTGCTAACATCTAAATCACCATTTGTAAATTGTCTAAACCAAAATTCACAGTATAACAGTATTATCCCCAAGAACAGAAAAACTAAGTGAACATGCTTTTGCAGTTTTTTTCCTGATTGAGCTCATAATAAATGCAGTGAACAATAAATACTTTGTGCCTGACATTTTCAAACGACTTCATTTTTAGTTGAAAAAAACTGTGATTTTAATACTACGCAACCGATACAATAAAATTACCATTTACTTGAATTGAATATGCATTTACACGCTAATGAAAAATAAATGTATGATCCCTATATTTTGCAAATGTGTACAGTATGTTGCTTCTGTCCCAAGAAAATCACGTACAATCAGAACAGCTCATTCATTCATTAATTATCTGTAACCGCTTATCCAATTCAGGGTCAGAATGGGTCCCTGGAGGGGGCGCCAGTCCTTCACAGGGCAACACAGACATACATTCACTCACGGACACTTTTGAGTCATCAATCCACCTACCAACGTGTGTTTTTGGACTGTGGGAGGAAACCAGAGCACCCGGAGGAAACCCACGCGGACACAGGGAGAACACACCAACTCCTCACAGTCACCTGGAGCGGGAATCGAACCCACAACCTCCAGGCCCCTGTAGCTGTGTGACACTACCTGCTGCGCCACCATGCCACCCTTATTAGGACAGTTGCTGTCTTCAAAATCATGTAGTAAACTGGAAATCATCAAAATTGGAGATACATGTTTTAACTGGATAGCGACTATATGATATTTACACACATGTACAATACCAGTCAAAAGTTGTCATTAGTGGAATAGGGCTGTTCACTGCAGAGAACTGTGTACCAGCCCCTACCTCTGCACAACCCAAGTTCTGGTCTCAGACACATTAAGAAGGGAGCAGTTCTACAAATTCTCTAACTCTTGACGAGGCCACAGCTGTTCACTGAAAACCGTTCCAGGTGACGACCTCATGAAGCCGACTGAGAGAGAATGGAGAGCGTGTGCAAAGCTGTCATCAAATCAACAGGGGGCTACTGTGAAGAGACTAAAGTATGAAACATATTCTGCTATATTTAACACTTTTTTATAAACTACATAATTCCTCATGTGTTTCTTCATCGTTTTAATGTCTTCCACATTCATTTACAATGTAAAAAATTATAAGCACAAAAGAAAAAACATTCAATGAGAAGGTGTGTCCAAATTTTTGACTGGTGCTATACATTCACAACATGTGGAAAACGGCCAAAGGGGCGTGAGTGGGTGTGTCCAAACATTTCATTGGTACTCTATTTAAAATATTATAAAAAAGAATATAAAGTGTTTTGGGGTTGAGAAAACGCTGTAGAAATGTTCTTAATTAGTTAAAAAATGTTTTTATTTACTGGTGTTTTAAGTCAATAAACCCTTTATGCTACTAGTGTAGCATTTCATCCATCCATTATCTGTAACCGCTTATCCAATTTAGGGTCGCGGGTGGTCCAGAGCCTACCTGGAATCATCAGGCGCAGGGCAGGAATACACCCTGGAGGGGACGCCAGTCCTTCACAGGGCAACACAGACACACACACATTCACTCACACCTACGGACACTTTCGAGTTGCCAATCGACCTGCAACATGTGTTTTTGGACTGTGGGAGGAAACCGGAGCACCCGGAGGAAACCCACACAGACACAGGGAGAACACACCAACTCCTCACAGACAGTCACCCGGAGCGGGAATCGAACCCACAACCTCCAGGCCCCTGGAGCTGTGTGACTGCGAAACTACCTGCTGCGCCACCGTGCCGCCCTGTAGCATTTCATTTCACAAATAAATGTATTCAAAAATAAATCTGCAGCATTTCTGCTGGTCTGTCATGAATTTTTGACACAGTGTAAATGGCAACTGGTGGCTCAATGTCAAAAACAGACACATGCTTTCAATCAGCAGCTACGATTCTGGGTGTTGGAATCTTTGTGATAGGAGTAAGGAGGAGAGTGCTTTATAAGCACATTCACTCATTCTGTTATTTTTTCCCCTCCCTTCATCCACGTGCTTTCTCTAACTCTCTGACTTTTTTCTTTTCTTTCTTTTTTTTTTTTTTTTTTGTTGGGAGATCTGCAGTCATCTGCAAAGCCGTACAGATGCCTTCCATTCCAAGCGCCTTCCAGAGAGTTTGGGGAAAAACAAAGAAAGAAGGGGCTATTCCAGCCGTAAAGCGAAGGCCGCTACAAAAAGCCTCTCCTCCGAACACACTCTGGAGCGACTGTGGATGAGAGAGTGCTCCAGACCATGATTTATCTCATCATTCCTGGAAAATGTGAAGGGGTTTGTTTTGTAGTGCTGTCTGTGGATGGGGCTCCAGTGGGCTTTACAAGGACTGGGGAGGAGGGTGGGGGGGGGGGGGTTGAAATGTTGTTCTTTTTCGTGTCTGTGTAAGAAAGTGGGAGAGAGAAAGAGAGGGGGCAAATTATTATTTCTTGCTGGTGCAGAAAGAGAACAGTAAGAGAGAAAGACAGAGAGAAGGGGAAGGAGGGGAAGAAGAGAGTTAGAGAGTGAGTGAGAGAGTGAGGGCTGAAGGGGTTGAAGGAGGTAGATGAATAGCGCCACTGCTCTGGAGGGGGCGGAGCCAAACAAGCTGACTGATATCCTGTAAGCAACAAACTTGAGTGACCCCATTCCCTGCTCTCTCTCTCTCTCTCTCTCTCTCTCTGGCTCATGCTAACGTCAAGTTGTTGTCCAACACGCTCTGGAGTCTGCCAGCCAGAGTCTCTGGACCGAGGCCTGTTATTGTGTGCGGTAACAGTGATTCAGTAAAGGTCCTGAAAACACACACAGACACACATATCCAGTCGTGTGCAAGTTTGCTCAACCCGATATCATACGTCACCTTTCTAAAGGGCCACATTGCATTGTAACCCCAACTCCCCCCAAAAAGAAATAAATAACAATTGTGCATTAAAGTGCAGAGAAAGTGTGGAAACCAAAGTCCTGTCCAGACGTATACAGATATTTCTAAAAACAGAGTTTTTTCTGTGTTTCGGCCTCCCATATACGCAGTTGAGTCACTGAAAAATTAGGTTTTCCAAACCACTCTCCAATGAGGAGATTTTTAAAAACACGGTTGCTAGTGGTGTTATGTTTATGGGAAAATTGAGCTTTTTGAAAATGCTGACGTCAAATGGCATGTTGTATTTTGGCTGAAATTCAAACAACTCCTTGTTCCCTAGTGAATGACATCAGCCAAAAAACTACAATGTACACATGCAGATAGCATGAGATCACAGATTCCCACATGAATGAATATAAATTATGTTGTATTCAAAATGGGCGGCATGGTGGCACAGCAGGTAGGTGTCACAGCTCCAGGGACCTGGCGGTTGTGGGTTCGAGTCTTGCTCCGGGTGACTGTCTGTGAGAAGTGTGGTGTGTTTGCGTGGGTTTCCTCTGGGTGCTCTGGTTTCCTCCCACATTCCAAAACACACGTTGGTAGGTGGATTGGCAACTCAAAAGTGTCCGTAGGTGTGAATGTGTGTCGCCCTGTGAAGGACTGGCGCCCCCTCCAGGGTGTATTCTCACCTTGCGCTCAATGATTCCAGGTAGGCTCTGGACACACTGTGACCCTAAACTGAATAAGAGTTACAGAAAATGAATGAATCAAGGAATTCAGGATGGTAGTAAATGATTTCAGACACTACAATGCATTATAGTGCTATAGCTCATGTGGGGTTTTACCAAACAAAGCAGTGGATTATGGGTAATTTGATATCTGTTAGTGTACATGGGCTGTACACTACTCTTTGCAGTGCATTGTGGGATAGTTTGAGTGCACTCAAAATTGTCTACTTTGTTTTCAGACACTACTACAAAATGGCAGAACCCCAAAATAGTGCACTATACAGTGAATAGCGCAGAGTTTCAGACACAGCGTAGCTCTTCACAGAGTGGGATTTTTGTTAGCTAGAGTTTACAGAGGGCTGTAAAATGCAATGATATTTGTAGTAGTTTGTGGACGCAGCATGAAGAGGGTGATTAAAAGTATTTCATGTAAGTCAAAAGCTATCTGAATTAGTTTTTATCAGTGTATATGCTTCTAGATGAATGTTTGAGCCTTTGTTTTCAGAAAAATACACCTCAAACATCCCAAGTTAGCGTAAAATAAAATGACCTTGAATAAAGGTCAGTTCAATATTTGGTTTTCTCACCTTGTGTAATATGTGTGACGTGTCACAGCCTTTGCTTTAGTCTTGCAGCTCCTTATGACAGCTTGTTACGCCTTGTGACACATCCCTCTGCACATTTTTTAACACGTACCGACAGAGGCTACAACAAAAGGCTAATGAGTTTTGACAAAGCACCGTCTCTCGCCCTGAAAGGTCACATGACTTTCACACAGTTAAAAATACTGAGTTAATGTGTGACGGACACGTGCACAACTGTCACACTCACCCAGTCACTTACACGCTCACATTTGTGGACAATTACACACACTCACCCGATCACTCACAGCTATGGATGATTGGACACACTCACCCAGTCAATCAGTATGTGTTTGGACTGTGGGAGGAAAGTGGTGCACCCGAAGGAAACCCACACAGACACAGGGAGAACACATCACCATCACCCAGGATCAGTCCTGGGGCCCCTGAGAAACAGAAACCCTGAGAACCTGGAGCCGTGTAGCAGAGACACTACATGCAGCCCACACAGTCCAGTTCAAACTGTGAAATGTGATCCCAAAAATTTCCACCAAATATTATATTTAGATTATACCACTGCAGTCCTGCTCTCCTTTATTTTCACTCACTCTCTCACACACACACCGCGGTCTGTTTCTGGTCAGTGGTCTGTTTTAGAGCTAATGCAGATATGGACAGAACATGTTTCACTGCTCTCTCCTGGACGCTCCATGAAGCTTAAGTGCTTTGGACAACCAGCTACTTCAGCGGGGCCTTTAAAGAGGAGTGCTTGCTTTTACAGGCTAAGGGAGAGGAGGCAGAACAGTGGGGAAGAGGGGGTGGGGTCCTGTTTTCAATCTCCATTGGCAAGGCTTCTTAAGGGTATGCACACACACACACACACACAAAGCCACCCATATTGATACTGGAAGAAAAACACTGATACACAAAAACACTCAGTTCCACCCTTATTGCTACTCCCTCATCATCATTATCAGCGCTCCCATCACAGATCTATGACGTTCTTCCTGTGCCCCTCTGCTGTGTGTATGCTGTGATTGTGTTGACTTTCTGAATGACTGTATAAGGCCCCCCCCCTTAAAGAGAGACAGAGAGAGACATCAAAACACCACGAGGAGTGAGAGAAACACAGAAGTTTGATCCTAAATCATGCCATACTCCTTATGTGAAATGACTTACTAAATCTAGGTATTTTGAATACATTCATTGTCTGTAACCCTTATCCAGTTCAGGGTCACGGTGGGTCTGGAGCCTACCCGGAATCATTGGGCACAAGGCAGTAAAACACCCTGTAGTCCTTCACAGGGCAACACACACTCGCACATTCACTCACACACTCACACCTACGGACACTTTTGAGTCGCCAATCCACTTACCAACGTGTGTTTTAGGACCGTGGGAGGAAACCGGAGCACCCAGAGGAAACCCATGCAGACACAGGGAGAACACACCACACTCCTCACAGCCACTAAACACTATGAAACAGTTCCAGAAAATGAATGAATCGATTATTTTTACAGCCTCTGTAACACACTTTTGTGGAGGGCCTTGTGTGGCTGTGTGTGAGTTGTGGTGTGTTTTCCCCATATCCTTATGGTTTTCCTTCGAGTGCACTGGTTTCCTTACACTAACAGAAGCTGGTAATGTGCGATAGATTATTCAGAAAGTGTCCAGATGTGTGAGTGAGTGATGCCCTGTGATGGACTGGCGCACTGTTGCAGGGTGTGTTCCTGCAGTGCACTCCGGACCCACCGTGACTTGGAACAGGATGAAGTGGTTGCAGACAATGAATGAATAAAAGTTGTTATGGATAGGAGCGTTAGCCAACTGGCAGCAATGGAACTGTGTCACTGCATCACTCCAAAGAACCCACACATGGCTTTTATTTTTCATCTCTGTTCTCAGGGAGGCTAAGAAGAATGCTCTACGTTGTTCTGCCCTCTCTGAGTGGATGATGCTGGGAGAATGGTTTTGTGTATATGTGTGTGTGTGTGTGTTTCTGTATGAGGGCACGCCTGATCGTGCCACCAGGGGAAGTAATGGCACATTAAAGACCTTTCTGCTGGGAGCAATGAGCCGGAGCATCAGTGGCAGGACGAAATCACTAATCAATTTCAACAAATCTAATTAAGTATTAATTAGCCCCCAGAGTACAAGAGGCCTATGAGGGGTGGGGTGAGAGAGGAGTGGGGAAATGGAGGGATGGGTAAGCAAGACAGAAGAAGAGAGCAAAAGGCGAGAACTCAACTCACAGACAGACTTCCCAAACCCTGGATTTAGCCTTGGGATTTTCAGTGGTGAATCACCTCTAACTCAGCAATTTAGTTAAAGTCTAGGCTTAATCCAGTGTCAGGAAACCTGGCCTCGGATTGTGTTCTACAAAGTTTCCTCATACTGCCAATGACCTCTCATTGCCCCTCCCCTAAATATATACTGTCATAGCAACTGTTGCTAGGCTACATTAACGTAGTCGCTACATAGTGCTACAATAAGTAGCTTTCTGAAACAAGACACATTCATAAACAACAAAGCATTAAATGGGACACACTGGAGCTGATGCACACAATAATAATAATGATAATGCTAATAATAATAATAATAATAATAATAATAATAACAATAACAATTCAAATCATAATTTTAAATGAAATTAAAGATAGTATAAAATGTAAAATATAAGATTTCAGGGCAAACTCCCTTGTTGAACCTTTCATTTCAGTAAAAATGCTTCATGAATTCTTTCCCTAAAATGTACACAAGCATCATAGTTCCAGCATTAACCATAGAGATCAAACTTTAGATGCCAGACTTATCTTGGCTGATCCCAGTATCTTGGCAGATGTTCTGAGAATTGTGAAAGTTGGATTCTTTCAACATCCTACTGCTTTAAATCCCAGCTACATTAGCAACAGAAATGTTCTCCGGCTAGTGTCGGGGCTAATTGGCAGTAGCGTGACTGTAGGCCCACACTGAGACCCTGTTTTTTTTTTTTTTTTTGATTTTTGGTCGGAAGTGCTAATTCCCTATAAAAACAAGTGCTTCGACAAGTTAAGTGCAACACGTCGATGGGTGCGAAAAAGAGTAGGGGAAAAAAAGCACACGCAAGAGAGAAAAAACACAACAATGTAAACCACAGGGAGCCTGAGTCACTTCAGAAAGAGAGAGAGTGAAAGAGAGAGAGATACTATCAAACACACTCCCTTGCAGGCACACACACACACACACACACACCCACACACACACCCACCCACACACACACACACACACACACACACACACTCTCTCTCTCTCTCTCTCTCTCTCTCCAATAAATGGCCTTTGTAAAACAGCAATTAAAACCCTGGGCACTAATTTATTGGAAATGACAGCCTATAAAAGAAAAAGAGGTTGTTAGCAGGAGGAGAAGTGGTACAAGAACGAAAGAGCACGAGAGAAATGTAGCGAAGACCGGAGGGTCCAACTGACAGAGACTTTGGTGCTAGTATCCGGCACAAATTGTCTACATTCTGCCAGGGTGTCATTATGAAAGCTGTGAATGAGCTTAAACTGTTTAGGCCAGAGACATTATACAAGAAAAGGAGAGAGTACACTAGTGGGTAGAAGAGAGAAACTGACGGATGGAATGGAGCAAAGCAGAAGAACGATGGCTAGCCTGCAGCGCTAACAGTCCTTCTGTGTTAGACTGGGGCATGTTTAGAGCATGAGCAGCAAGAGCTGCCTCTTCTGGACAGAGCACTGAACCACTGCAGTGTACACTACTGTAGCCTTAGGACTCCTGAGGAGTTTGTACATAAAGTTTTTTACATGGTCTAAGGCGACTCATTTTCTCTGTAAAAGACTAGCAATAGAACTTAAATAAAGAAGTGATTTGATTAATGCAGGTGTGAGTGTGTTAGCTTACACATTTCCAAATATTTCCGGAGGAAGTATTTCAAAACAGAGGATTTCTCATTTTAGCCAGATAACTGAAGCCTAAATACAAGCTTGTCCAACTTCACTAGAGCTGAATTTTGCTAGCTATTGGACAATATTCTGCTTTTGGCTTTAGTTATTTGGCTAAATGCTTTGTTAAAGGTGAGGTTTAGCATTTCAATCAAAGAACACTATTTATGAAATTCAGAGAATATTTCCTCACAATGTGCTAGATTGCTTGCTCTAAACTGGTCTAAATATTTTTATGAAGGCCTGGTGTCTGAAAATGGGTAAATAAACAATGTGACTCGGTACACACTGTCCTAGGCTTCCTCTCTTTGTTCATTTTTGCCATTACAATGAATGGACCACTATAGGTGGAAAAGCATGAACAGAGATGGGGATATTGCTCTATTCCTGCTCCATAGTGGGGATAATACTGACTTATTTATTACTGTCGATGTAACTGACTCTAAATTTGGGATAGCATTAATTGCATGAAAGTAAACACAGAACAAAAGCGCTACAAAACTAAATAGCACAAGTTAAAAATTAAAAATCTTCAGCCACATACAAACAACAGTTGTTTTTCCCCCTTAAACATACCATTCCACCTTAAAATATGTGGCGCTTCTGAATGTAAACAAACCAGAGAGAACAGCTTTTCCTTACAATCATAGACATTCACCTTGGACAATGGAAGAGTGCCTGTATTTTACTGTTTAAGTTCTATTTAATGTAATGCTATTCAATTTTTCTATTGCTAAAGCTATTTGTTCCTAAACTTTTGACAGACAGGTTGCCCCATACGTTTGCCTGATAGTTCCCTTAGTTTTCAGGGATCCAAGTCAGACTAGCTTGGACTGGGTTTTCGCCAAGAAAAACAATGAGGAAAATCTTTAGGCTAGCTTGCATAGCCAGCTAACCCATGAAGTTTGTTTTTTTAAACATTAAATTGTTAAACTCCACGATAATGATGCTGCGGTTTCAGATGAATCACCTCTCTATGCTTTATGAATGAGTTTCTTTCAGGAGTCTCATCAAACCAGAAGCTATTTAGGTTTGTCTTAAAAGCAGTCCCTCCTGCTCCTGAATACCTGCTCTGGCGCAGTGTTAACGACTTGTAAATGTTGATAACTGCTTGTCGTGTGGTTTGTGTGGTGTTTTAGAGAATACCACAAAATAGGGAAGTGTGTTTTTCACACCTATTTCCTTTTTCTGATTATAACCTGTGTTTAAAGATTTGAAAGTTTGAAAGCACTGAACTGTGTCTACAGTTAGAGGTGCCAAACCCTAGGTTTGTTGGCTTTGAGTGAGTGTATGAAATTGCCCACAGATGTGAGTGACTGGGTGAGTGTGTGATGCCCTGTGACAGACTAGTACATTTTAACACACAGTTACATTGATGTATTTTCAGTGTATAATTTTTTTTATTATACTTTGTCAAAGTCCTAAAGCTAGAGTAGGTTAATATGCAGAAACAAGTAGTTTTTGAAACAATCCAGTCAAAATCTTACCCCTTACTCTCGCCCCACTGGTAAAAAACGACTCCCCTAAAAAAACAGGAACAGTGAAAATTGATAAAATCAAATTTATGCCTCTCAAATCCATGTGGAATATATACTGCAGCCTGCAAAAAGGCCAACTCAAATGTCTTCCTCCACCCTATGTAGTGCACAATATGGGTCATAAAGTAATAAATCCGTTTGTATCTGGCTTTATGTCCACCTGTCCTTTTACAGCAGTGAAGTGTACTACGTAGGGAGTAGAGTGGTACTTGGGACAAAACACATATTACATGCTGTGACAGAAGAAATTTATCTATGTCATCTGAGCATTTGATATACTGCCTGCTTTTGAGATGTAAAGATATAATAAAACTCTACATTTTAATAGAAGTTAACCCTCAACGCTTTATGGATTTAGGGTTTAACATTGTTTTGTAGAGGAGGTGTAACCTTATGTTCCCTTCAAAAAATCAACACCCCATTAGCTCTGGCCCAAGCACGAAAAATTCACACTGAAACTCAAACAGAGAAATGGCAGGGTAACTCTAGGTTATAAGTGAAAAGGACAGAGAAAGGGTGGTATAGGTGTTAAACCACCCTCACACCATCATCTTCATGTTTGCCCTGGAGGTGTCACAAAAACACCTGTGTATGTGGTTTGTGGTGTTTTTCATTATCTGTGCAGTAATATCTGTGTTTCCGCTGCTCGAGAACCACTCCCCTGCAGTGAACTCAACCTTGAACTTCCTTCTGACCTTCAGCCCACTGCCTAGGCACTGAACACAGTTGTGTTTACAATCATTTTCTCATCAATTTTTAGTCATTGCCAATTAAACTGGATAACTAGAACTCTCTCAAACACACAGTGCTCCAAACCTGAGGGTATGAGACTAGCTTGTGCTTCCCACAAAACAGGTGAACTCAGCCACTGCTTCTTTCCAAACTATGCTATCAATTCCACAAAATCACTGAAGTTCAACACACCTGGAGGAGAACACTAACTGGGCAGTTCTGTGACACCAGCTCAAGACACTAACCTCTGAATTCTGCTTTGTTAGAAATTAGACACCCTGGTGCTCTGTCCAGGGTTTGTTCCTGCCTTACGCAGGAAGATTTCAGGTAGCCTCTAGACTCAGAATAACCCTGAACAGGATGGTGAGGTTACAGACAATTAATGTGTGAGTAAATAATGTCAGTAATAATCCCCTGGACTCCTGGTCTGAGATGGTTTTGGTATCATTGGAAATTGAAGTTAAAAGCAACATCTGTGATTCTGGGGAACTGCTGCTCTTCCTGGTTTATTTACGTTCAGAAGCTCAGCGTCTTCTAAGGTTTTACATTTTTATTCACTGTTTGAATTATCACAAAAACTCACTTGTAACTCGAGTTGTTTAGATTTGCAGCACTATCAGTCTGTGTTTATTTTCATGCAGTTAGCAGTCTCCCGGATATGGAGTCAGTTCGACCTTAAGTAATCTGAAACAGATAAATAAAAGTGAATATAAGTAAAAATAAGTGAATATTACCCACCTATGGAGCAGGAATTAAGCAATGCTCATCTTGGTTCATGCTTTTCAACATTTGGAGGTCTGTTGACTGTTGCCATGAGCTGAGAGAAAAAGCCTAGCATAGTGGACCAAGCCACATTTTTTTTACCCATTTACAGACACTGGGGCTTTGTAAACACATTACACCAGTTTCCAGAACTTAAACTGATTTGGGAACAGCGAATGGTGAGGAAACCATATATAAAGTTTTTTTTTTAACATCATCTTTAAGATCTCCTAATGTTAATACTTGATACTTTGAATGTTGAGGTCCTTACTCTTGGGCTCTTGTTTTAAGCTGAAAAAAAAACAAGGGTGGTTTCTGAGTGCACAGCACTGAGCGAGTTATATTCAAATATCAGTGACGTGAGATCCTCTTTTGGTCACAAACGGAAAACCAGCTGCCCGTTTCAGTACCCTTTCTAACATGCCTGTGTTGATTTGGCCTTGTCATTTCCTCTGTGGGAAATCCCCAGCCTTCTTTTATCTTGTCCAACTGCTGGACTGAGACGACAAACACTACAAGGCCGAATGCTTGGGGGCACTCTCCTGACATTTCTGTTGCGAACATTAATTGGTAGCTTATCCCCCTTTGTTGCAGTGTCAGCATCTACTTTTCTAAGAAGCATCCTGGTGAGATCAAGTACCAGTGTATGATGATTAACTCTGGATCACACTCTAACTGCTCCACAGCCTGATAGTGAGGGGGGTTCATACACTTCTAGTCCATAGCTAGCATTGAGATTGGTGATTTCATGCTTTTCTATGGAGGTTTTACAAACTATATTCAAACTGGAAGTCTGTGTCCACAGCGTGTGCCCCCTTAAAGCAGCTGAGTTCACTCTTTATAAGGAGTTTCTACAAACCTCTTGATGTGTAATGTAAATCATCTTTATCTCCCACTGAGCTCTCCTGGCTATGTTGCTAAGTGCTTCATTCCATTGATGCGTGTGACCGCGGGGATCCTGTTGTGAACTGATTGACCACATGGTCGTTACAAGTGCCTGAAATTTGTCAGATACAATTTTCTCAGCTAGACAAACCTTACAATCCAACTCGAGGGTTCTTCTGATTATTCTTGTGATTACATATACTTGCACTTGTGGTTGATTTTCTAAACCTTCTACAGAGAACACAGTTGCAAACATTGTAAACCACAATTATGGGCTACTTCCTGATTTAAAAATATTGAAGAAAACATCTTATAAAAGTCACAATGCTGATTTTTTTTTTTTTTCACATTACAGACATTTTCAGAAGAACAGCAAATATAGCATTAGTAACATGTCTTATCCCATGGCAGAGTAAAAGACTGGCATTACTGCCACATGCCTGCAAGATAAACACAGAGTTGGGGAATCCATTACGGGAGAGAAATCTAACCTGACAAAAAACACAAGGAAAAGACTACAGACTGCAACACAAGCACTGAAACATGGTAGCATCATTCACTCTACGTTTATGGCCACACACACTTGTCTGGTGATTTAGCTTTTACAGGTTTAGCCCCACCCACTCATGCTGAAGTTATAAGGAGTGTTTTAACATTCAGAACAAAGGTCATTTAAATATGAGACTTAAAGGCACCGTACCAAAAATAGTTTAATTAATGCAATAACCTTCTGTTTACTATTTATAATATAGAAACCCACAGAAATGTCATAAGTCAAAATAAAGAAGGGAGACTTTTACATTCGTAAATGTACTTTTTAAATAACTAAGTGCTGAGGGTCATGGAAACTTTACGTAGTTACCAAGAAATGTTTCTGATATTTAAACCAGATTTGAATCCAGTACTGCTACTGAAATGACACTAGTATTGTCTGATATCAACACGATGAGATAATACATTTTTTATAAAAACTCAAAGCTTTAAAATTATTTTAGTTATTATTTTATCAAAGTGTTCAGAATGTGTTCTATTTCAGGATAGATTTGTTACAGTACTAGATTAATTCTTGGGTTAATGGTCCGACACAGAGGACTCCTAATGGATCCTAGTAACTCTTAAAGTTATCATGGGTTAAATACAGTTTATATCTTACCCTCCACTACATTAGTCTCATCTCTACGCTACACAGTACAACATGAGGACAACAAATACTTGACCGGTTACCACAGTGTAATGAGGCCTGTTGGCAGGATTAGTCAAGACACACAGGGCATGCTCACACACTGGCACCAGCCCTGGCACAATGGGCACCAGAAACTGGCAAGGGTCTGGGAAGAGATTGGATGTACATTGAGATTTCAGACAATTTCTTGGACAAAAGCATAGTGCAAAGGTAAAAACACATTAACCATAGATTTAGCCGTAGTCTTATAGGACACAGTGTGTTCATGTTTATAATGGAATAATAAATATGTGGAAAGTAAATTCTGGAAACGTAAGCCACACCCACATTTCTCCTTCCAACTTGCCCTTAGGGAAATCCCAAGGCAGCGGCATACAGACGTTGGCCACTTGATTGGCCTTTACAAAAGTGGGTGGGCACCATTTTTTGTCAAAGTGGGGGAGGGTTGGGGTAGTGGTCGTTTGACTTCGTCGCCTTCAGGGGATGGATAGGGGGTAACAGCCTGGAAGAATGTCCGTATGCAATGCAAGTTATAACCCATGGATGAATGAGAGGGCCTTGGTTCAGTCTGGGGGTCCACCTGTGGCTACATACCTGTTTAAAGCACAAGGCAAGTTGCTACCAGCGAGTCTCCAACTCTCCCAAGAGCTTCATTCGAGAGAAGGCACTGAACAGTATCACTTTCTGAAATGCATTTCCAAATTTAGTCACGGCAAGTTGTACCACCACCATGTTTGCCAGAGCTGAAAGGGTAAGAGGCGTTTTTCCAACTCACAGCAGTCTTACAGTTGGATGGTCCCTGGTGTTACTGTGTTCGGGAGGATGAGGGGATGTGAAGGTGAAAAAAGAATTGGAATCAAGGCACACCGAGAGAGAGAGCGAGCCAGGATGTCCTGCAGTACAAGGCTAAACCCTGAGCTAGAGCCACATCTCCGCTGCTCCCGCGGCTAGCAGATGGTGCAGGCCGGGCCAATTCAGGCGAACACACTAATGTGAGGGTGTGTGTGTGTGTGTGTGTGTGTGTGTATCTGGAAAGAAAGAAGGATATGTGAATGTATAGGTGACTTTCAAACCATGTTCAATACAGAATAAGGCTCCTATGCTGTTAATATATGTTGCTACCAGAAAGAAGCTTACCATAGTAAGCAGGTGGCATTGTGAAACTTTTACACCATATTTAAGGGTAATTTGCAAATATACGCCAGGCCTTATCTGAACCCTGGTAGCTTGTGGCCCCTGCAGTAGATCTTAGATAGTATTTTTCCATTCAGTTGCAGCTACGTATCTGTATCTTCAAAACAGTAACTATAAAGGAGAAGGAAAAACACCTCCTCTTAAATTTCAAAATTTCATTTTGGAGCATACATATTTTTATTTGGACAGCGATGAAATGTGACTTAGGACTATGCTCTAACTGCAAACAACACAAGGCACTTGGCAGAGCAGCGTGAAGCTACACAGTATGTCTACAATACAAGCGTCCCGTCAGAACCCAAGTCAACTACTGACCAATCAGAAAGCAACTTGAGATTGCATCGAAAATCTGTGAATGATCATAGGTCCACTCTTTATCAGAGAAATATGGCATCCAGCAGAAACAGCGTGCAGTGATCCTCACGTTGTTGCTCGTTTATGTCACTTGCAGTTCGGACACGGTATTAAAGAGTTAATGTTTGTCATCCTTGAAGAAGACATTCTAAGCATGTCATCATTGCGTGAATATGTCAACGTTGACGTAAGATGAGAGGGACTGATTTTTCAAACCTTTAACTCTCCCAACAGCTGAGGCTGGGATTTTGGAGGTGGGGGTGTTCCGCAGGGACGCACTGACGGAGGGAGGGGATGATGAGAAGAGAGGAACATCAAAATGATGGGAGGAGGACATAAGAGGATGAGAGGAGACATGGGAAAGATGGGGGAGGGTGAATAGCTTGGTCTTGCAGGCTAGAAAGATACGGGGAACAGAATCTCAGACAGCCAGCACTGCCCTGTCCTGCTTGGATCAGCTCCAGGAGCAACATGAGATTAGCGGCCTGACTCACAGACAAAAAAAAAAAAAAAAGAAGATGGACAGATGTGGACAGTGAGCTCATTGGAGTTTTTTTTCCTCTCCCTTCTTGCCCGACCTCTTTTCTGCCAAAACCCCAGGTGCTCACGCAACAGTCCGGCTCCACTGTTCTCCTGGCAGCGCAGGACTATGGGAGACGGCATGCTGCTAACTGAGAAGTGATGAAAGCCTGTGTGGCATGA
The DNA here is from genome assembly GCF_029633855.1 of Hoplias malabaricus. NCBI lineage: Eukaryota > Metazoa > Chordata > Actinopteri > Characiformes > Erythrinidae > Hoplias > Hoplias malabaricus. The sequence continues at coordinate 29,675,302 of NC_089802.1, read as the reverse complement.
AAAACGACAAGAAAATAAACGGAAAGTGAACTGTTGAAAAACAGCGCCATCTATTAAATCAGACCTCTGGCCGAAACGTGTGAATAAGCACCGAATCCTTGCGGCCAGAGCGCATTTGAAATAAAATAAACTTGGATTATTATTTTACTTGGAGTAAATGTGGATGTAGTTTACTATAAATGTTCACTACAGCGCCACCAATCTGCAAGAGTGAGAATCGCATGTAGTCATTAATCATATAATCACATAAAATTTTACATATGCTAGGTTTGCACTCAGAAAAAACCCAAAAACATTTAACTCTCACCAAGGTGGTCTTCTCAAGGGTCTTTAGTAAGTTTAGATATAGAAAAACTGTGGCTTTTTAAAAAAATTACCTCCTTGTTTCTGTATTCATTGTCTCATTTTTCTCTTTGTAACACTCTGTAGTTTTACAATTACAGGTTGTAATGTATTGCTCTGCATAGTTTGTTAACCCTTTTTCGCCTTGTTCTTCAGGGGTGAGGACCCCAAGCCCATGTAGATATATTTATTATAGTAGCACAAACGATTCCTTTGCATTGCAGTCTGAGGGCTTGAAGGTCATGCACAGTCAAAAGTATTGTCCAGCCTTGTCCTGCACAGACTTTGATTTCTCCGGTTTTCCTGAATCTTCCACAACGGTTGCGTTTGTAAAGGGTGAAAGAGCTAAATTCCCTGTGATCTTTTCTTTGAGAAAAGTCCTTTTTGAACTTCCTGGGGGGTCTCCCACCAAAGATAGGCTGAAAGTGGTGAGCTAAGATGCCTCTTTGCTGCAAAAGCTGAGCCTTTGGTGGACACCCATTCTATACATTTTATATTGATCTGCTTATAAGCAGATAAGTATTCTACACTTGGGAGGTGTGGCTTCTGCAGAGGAATTGGCTCAATGATGTGATGGAGTGTCTGTGTGTCATTTTAATTTGGACCATCAGAGGGTCAGGATGAAGCAAATTAGATCAGACACAGTTAATGTCCCAGCCCTTCTCTTCATTACGCTGCTGTCATTAACTTCCAGTGGGGAATAGTGAAGGGCTTCCTTAGAGTTTTTTTTTTTTCCTGACGAGTCGGTTCTTTAAAGCCCTTGAATGTAATCAACAAACACTTTTTATAAAATTCAGAAAATGTGTCTGAAGTTTGTGTGCTTGAAACCAGTCTAATGTTTTTATGAAGCCCCAATGTCTGTAAATGAATAATAATAATAATAATAATAAAAACTGGATCGGTCCAGTGGATCCAGTGGTTCGGTGGATGCTAGTTCTTTCTCTCTCTCTCTCTCTCTCTCTCTCTCTCTCTCTCTCTCTGCTCATGGCCATAGGTGGGTAATATTGACTTATTTTTGGTGTTTCAAATCACTTAAGTGGAAATGTCTCCAAACTCGGGAGACGGCTAGCTGTGTTACTGAAAGTGCTACAAAACGAAACAACTCGAATCACAAATGAGTTTCTGTGGTAATTCAAACAGAGAAAAAAACTTCAGCCGCGTACAAACAAAGTTTCAAATAAATCGTTCCACCTTAAATGACGTGGCCTTTAGAGCTGCGTGTCCCTACAATTAAAGATATGTTCTCCAGAGTTTCATGGGTTTTATGTTTTTCTTGTTTTTTTTCTGAGACATAAAATTCATATTTTCTACCAATTTGATATCCCAGTTGCACTGTGGCTGTGAGGCTAATGTAGCTAACAAAGAATGGAGACTTATGAATCAGTACTTAGCATTTTCTACATCATATTCCTGCTTCAAAGGACAGTAATATTGCTTATATGGACACTGCTACAGTTTACAGCTGTTAATAAACCCATACATAATATGCATTAGCATAGTTAACAACAATAATAGGTTTTCAGTACACGAGCATTATGAGCTACATTCGGAGCAAACCAGGGAAATGTTTACATTTGTAAATATTACAGTATCTGAGATATTTAAAGAGACATTCATACAATGGCACAAGTTTGATTTTGTTCAGTTCTCTTATTTCTCCACTTTCACTTTAACAGTTTTTGTCTGTTCTCCTACTTTTCCGCTCATTTAAAATTATTTTTCTGTTTTCTCATTTCTCCACTCTTATTTCCACCATTTTTACTGCTTTTACTATTTTTCTGCTTTACATTTTTTACCGTTTTTGCTCCCTTATCTTAGCTGTGTTAGTCTCCTTTTCAACATGTGTATGTTTTCAATGATTTAACACATATGTCTTTGGACTTATATCACATTGTGTGTGTGTGTGCATGTGTGTGTGTGTGTGTGTGTGTGTGTGTGTGTGTGTGTGTGTGTTGGGAGACTCCAGATCCCCAAATGAAAGTTGCACACACAGTGGACAAGTTTCATAAATTTTCCCTCTAAATACAATCAAGAAATGAGTCTTTTGATCAAGGTCGCTCAGAAATTCGTGATAAAGGATTTTTTTTTTGATAATGCGGTAATCCCTTAAGGGCCCTTCAGAATCTTTCAGACTGAACAGATTTGGATAGGATGTTGAATACTGAACCTGTGAATGGGTAATGGACACAACCTTCCAGCTGCACGCTTAAAGGAGCCACCCTGAAAGTGTCCTTCATCTGATAACGACCCGTCACTGCTCAGATAGTGAATTATTTTCTATCAAATGATGTAATGTGCCAATCTATAGATGTGCACTGGTGTCGGTTAATGGGAAATCATTAAGGCGGGGAGTAGGGAATTGCAGAGTATTGTCGATACACTGGACAGCGGGCAGTGGTTAACACCGCGGAGAACGATGAAGGGTTAATGGAAGCAGGTGAGAGATTGTTTATAGATTGCAGCATATCGACGGTGTGTATGGACACTGAGGAGGTGCTGAAATTGGTCTCACCTCTAATGTGATGAGCTCAGGAATGATACCGTTAATGAATGAAGAACTCTTGGTGCAGATCCTGTGTGAATGTGTGTGTTTTAGTGGATTTATGGGGACAACCCTCCAATCCCAAATCAATCTACTCTATTAAAGGATCACTCATTAGAAAACACACCCATGATTCAGCTGTCCGAGACCAGCTCTCGCGCTGTCGGGGGGTGGGTCAGATAGGCCCTCCCTCTCCCAGCCTCTCTCAGGTGTCAGCTGTGTTAGTTCTCCTCTGAGCATGCTGAGCTGCAGTGGTCTTGTGTTAGCAGCGGTTGTTGCTTGTCACACTCCCAGGTTGGGGGCATTGAGTGTGACTATTGGTGGGGGACTAGTCTTATCTAATGGGGGATGGAGATGACTGAGAACTGTGGAGAAAAATCCGGGTAAAACATTATAAAAAATATTTAAAAAATTAAAACAAACAAATGAACCCATTGTAGGTCCATTAAACATTTGCTCCAAACTCAACCGAAAAAGATACACCTGGTACGATATCACACACACACACACACACAAGTACACATAAGTGTGAGTGTGAGAGAGAGACTCGTGTTTCATGACTGCATTCTACCTCCATCTCAGTTACTGAACTAAAGAATGTCCATGTCCTACTTTCTCTCTCTCTCTCTCTCTCTCTCTCTCTCTCTCTCTCTCTCTCTCTCTCTCTCTCTCTCTCTCTCTCTCACTCACACACACACACACACACACACAGAGGTTTTAAAGTTTAACATGGTCCTCCTAGCAGAGTGAGTGAGAGAGAGAGAGTGTGTGTGTGTGCGTGCACGTGTGTGTGTGTGTGTGTGTGTGTGTGTGTGTGTGTGAAATGCACACACACTTCTGCTTGACTAAAGCTTTACTCTGGATGGTTGATGCAGACTGATACATACAGACACTTAATCAATCAGTCAAAACACACACACACACACAGAGAGAGAGAGAGAGAGAGAGAGAGAGAGAGAGAGAGAGAGAGAGAGAGAGAGAGAGAGAGAGAGAGAGAGAATTTCTTGGTTCTTTTTGTACACACAGCAGGGAAAAGTAGGCCAGATCCATCAAACATATTGATCCACTCTCCTGTGTGTGTATGTGTTTACAGTAGATTTAGGTCTGTTTAACACTTTTTAATTTATTCAGATTATTGAATAGCATTTTGTTTAGGTTTATTCAGATACAATTAAAATATATTAAAATACAAATACAAATACACACACACACACATCCTCAGGTACAGCACACGTACAGTATTGTATATACGTCATCAACTCTGTATTGAGAATACCATCATTGTTATATGAATCTAATGCCACACTTCTGAGGCCTTTTACTAGTTTGCTATGTGTCCACACGCATGTCCAAACACATCATTTACTCTGTGGACACTGAAGCCCTGTCCTCGCTACTTTCTGAAGGTTTACTCTGTAAACATATTCCACATATCAGCTCGCTGCAGATCCCTGTCCAAACAGTCAGTGGAAGGGCACTAAGACCATGCATTACCATGCGGTCAGCCCCCTGCTCAGATATTGATTAATATGCCTAGGTTTATTATCCAGGTGAACAGAGTTCATGTGGAGGCTCTGGGACGAAGAAGTTTGAGAAGACTAGTGCATTTCAAAGCGAAGGTAACCCTGTGCATTGCTTATGTTTCCAGGCCTACAGCAGCTCTGGGGTGGAATCTGGTCAGAGCTGATGTTTGTTTACGGACACTGCAGTTTTGGTTGTTAGTGTTCTCCTCCAAAAGTGTTGAGCTCTTTTTAATTTATTCAGATTATTGAATAGCATTTTGTTTAGATTTATTCAGATACAATTAAAATATATTAAAATAAAAATACACACACACACACACACACGCACACAAAACACACACACACACACACACACACACACACACACACACACACACACATATATATATATTTATATTTTGACAACACTGAATAGATTAGAGAGTGAGAGAGAGAGAGAGGACAATGAGAGACAGTAGAGAAAGGTAGAGAGGAGAAAAAGGAAGAGACTGGGAGAAGGTGGAGAGCAAGAGGGGGAGGAAAGAGAGAGAGAGAGAGAGAGAGAGAGAGAGAGAGAGAGAGAGAGAGAGAGAGAACGATTGAAACATGATCCTCTGGTCTTTATGGTTCAGGAACAATGTCCCACATTCTTTTCTAAAAACCACAAAACTGCCAACACACACACACAGAGAAACACACACACACACACACGCTTCCCTCCTAGAGTTACTCACATCAGACTTGAAAGGATGTGGAGAGAGGGATGGGGGAGTATGTGTATTTCAATCAGGTGTGTGTGTGTGTGTGTGTGTGTGTGTGTGTGTGTGTGTGTGTGTGATTTATTCTCCGCTGTCGGAAAACTTTGACCCTGGAGTTGTAAATCTGCAAATCTGTCAGAGGAGTCTAGCCAACCCAACAGGAAGCGGGGCGTGGGGGGCGTTCAAAAGAGAGAGAGGGAGATGTTTACAATCCCCCCTACGCACACACACACAATTACAACCCTGTACCCCAATAAAGTAGAAGGGAGTGTGTCTCTGGCTGTTTTTGTGCAGTGTGTGTGTGTGTGTGTGTGTGTGTGTGTGTCTGTGAGTATACAAACTGGTCAGCATTAAGATGACTTCCTTGTTTCAACACACACACACACACACACACACACACACACACACACACACACACACACACACAAACACGTAGACATTGTCCAGTTTCTCCGCTCCACTGACCACACAGGAGCACTGTGTAGTTCTACAATTACAGACTGTGGTCCTAGATCTGTTGCTCTGCATACTTCGTTAGCCTCTTTTCATCCTGTGCTTCAGTGGGCAGGACCCCCCGCATGACGTGGTGGCAGTGTGTTAGTGTGTGTTGTGCTGATCAGACACAGCAGTGCTGCTGGGGTTTTTAAACATCCATCCATCCATTATCTGTAACCGCTTATCCAGTTCAGGTTCACGGTGGGTCCAGAGCCTACCTGGAATCATTGGGCGCAGGGCGGGAATACACCCTGGAGGGGGCAGTTTTTAAACAGTGTTCAGTCATTGTCCACTCTGTTATACTATCAAAGTATGTAGAGCAACCGGTGTAGGCCTACAATCTGTAACTGTAGCGCTACAAAGTGCACTTTTATAGTCAGTGGAACTGATGTAATCGACAAGGACTGAACAAAAGAACTGCTTTGTCTTTTTTCTGCAGCAAACCCCCTTTTCGAGTTCTCAGCTCTGATTGGTCAGACCTGTGTTCTGGACTAGTGCATGTTTCTGTGGTGTTTCTCAGATTAGTGGCTAAACTTTAGCCTGTTCTCTGTTTAGCTGTTCCGCTGCGTCCAGTACTCACACCAGCCCTGGCTCCGGGACCTGCTGCGTACACCTGATAGTCGAAGGTGGTACAGTTGTTTTGGTTACTGTCTCACCAGTGTCTCAATCTGTGTGTAGCCAATGGTCAGTTTGAGAGACAATGGATTAGCTTCTCAAACACAGAAATACAAAGCAATATGTGTGTGTGTGAATATGCACTTTAGCACTGTGATATTTAAAACAACGATATTAATCAGGAGTTGGGCAGTATGGGTGAAAGATAAGAGGTGTGGAGTGTGGGTGAGAGAGAGAGAGTGTGTGTGAGTGAACGAGTGAGAGAGTGAGAGAGAGAGAGAGAGAGAGCCTTTAACACAGGTCACATCACTCCTGCCTTGGTGTTAACTTCACACATGACGTGCTGAGGTGCATCCTTCTAGTGGCACTGAGCGTCATGATGAGGAAGGAGTGTGAAACCACAGTCACGCAATGTGTGTGCGTGTATGTGTGTGTGTATGTGTGTTTCCTTGGTAACTTGCACTGCATGTGTGTGAACGAGCAAAAGACAGTATGAGGTGTAGAATAAATACCTTAAACTAAAACAGAAGAGGAACACCACATCTTCTTAGAACCTTCTAAGGACAAGTGTGTATCAAACAGCGAATTCATAACCGTTTCATGGAATAACCTTCTCTCACAGAGCTTTAAACTCTCACAGATGTCTGGTTTCATTCACCATCGCTGTGAACAATTCTCCAAAACACAGCATTTCACACATTTTCAAGACATTAATCACAATAAAGACCATGTGCTACTCACTCACAGCATTTTATATTTACAGAATGATTTTGATCAGGAAGCAACAATGCTAATCTTCAAACATGCTTATGTACATTAAAATTAGCCTGTGTAACTAGCAAAATATGTCACCTCATTGACATTGTTTTGCTCGCTACATAGCTTTATGTGCTAGATCCTAAGAAGCTGTTTTTGCAGGAATTTGGTTCACTGGACATAAAGCAACAAACGTATGTGGTATTGTGTTGGCTAACGATAACCCAACACTGTAAGGAAACACATGACTCCAATGCCTTCTGAGACCCCAGATAGCAGGAAGACACCACCCCACGGTTGGTCCACTCAGGGCAAATTTGGATGCAAATCTTGGTGGACCACCAGTGGTTAATCAGAGTTTTAGACAAAATGTCACATTTTAGCACTTTTCCATTTACAGCACAATTTACTGGTGTTTCCTTCATTATTATTTTCTGTTGTTATTCTTTGTAAATTAGATTTCTAAATCATTTAAATCCAGCCATTTCAACTTTTTCAGCATAATCATTTTATATCAGGCCTACTCACAGTTGTTGGTAATCTTGGAATTAGTTTATTTTCCAAAATAAAAGTCTCTGTTCTGGGGTGCTGAACAGTTTAAGCCAGTGGACCGATATATACCCTAAAAAATAACGCCCTTGCAACTTTAAAAAATGTTTTAAGTATGTCCTAAAAATCAGATTTATTTAGCTGGGATAAGGTTTTTGATACAGTTAATTTAGCAAACCTTCACACAAGAATCATAGCACTGATCAAAATTAGCAGTCGCAAAATGCAAGCTTGGGGGTAAAATTGCTGGAAAGCTAGTATCACTCCTGCAAATAGACTGGTTTATACTGCTTTAATCTGGTTTTGTGTTGACCTAACTTGTCAACCACCGTAGTCCTGACAGTACATTAGCATACTAGCATTTAAACCCCAGGCTGTTTATTTCTAGCAGTGTTGCTAGGTGAGGTTAGTTTATAGTGTTGTTTGTTCCTTTAAGCCAAAGGTTACAGGCAGGTTTTAGATCATGAACTCTGTTTACGAAGAGAGGAACCACAGGCTGGAAGCAGTTTGAAGAAGTTGTTGTGGTAGCAGGTACGCTGTGGTTTAAGCGCCGAGCTGAGCTGGGGTGAATCAGAGATGCAGGGCCGTGAGTTTTCTACGAGGTCGGCTGATGGATCTGTTCTGGTTGCTAAAAAAGTGCAAAGGCAAGGCCAGGGCTTCCTGGTCTTAGCTGCATGGTTAGACATGACTAGGTTAATGCAGTAATTTCTCTCTAAGAATTTTCGTACTCAGAGGGGTTTGCTTTAAGATGTTCCACCACAGTGGACCACCATGGCCTTTTCTTGAGTTATTTATGGCTCGTTGTGAGGAAGTGAAGGGCTATTCGTGTAGATAAGCGTTATCAGCAGTGTGTGCATGTGGTTAGAGGGGTGTAGAGGATGAGAGTGTTGCTCTCTAAAGGGGAAGTGGTCAACCACCATCTGAGCAGCAAACACACATCTCTTAAGGACCGAAACTTTCATATCGTAGCAGAAAAGGAAACCAAAGTTGGAACTGCCTGCCTTGGTATTAGAAAGAAGAATCTGACCTTAGACCCAAAACCAGATATCAAGAATGAGGAAAAAGTGAGGGATTGATTTGACAGGGTGTGTGTGTGTGTGCGTGTGTGTGTGTGTGTGTGTAAGAATCCATTTCTAGGTTGAACGTCAGACAGGTTTTGTGTTTTATAAAATCCATTCCTGGACGGAGGAATTGATCAGCAGAATGAAAGTGGAGAACATGGCGAGAATGTGGCTCGCCACGGATGGGAAATTTTGGGTGGTTAAAACAGACTTCTCAGACCACCTCCCCCATCTCACAGTCCAAGCAATCCAAAAGCATGGCTCCAGTTTGCCCCTCTCTCTCCATTTCTCTCTCTACCTCTCTCTCTATTAAGCCCTCATTTTTAGTGCAGAAACAACAAGGGCCAGCAGGAAATGAGAGATTGTTCAAGTAGATAATGAATGCTGAGAGAAAGTGTGTGTAGTGTCAGCTGTACGGTCTCCAGTGTTCTTGCTCAGTTTGCTGTGAGGTTTGCAGTGTGTCATCTCTTGGTTGAACTTACAGTTTCAGCATTTGCTGTTTGTGTGAGGCTGCCAGATTTCAGCCATGGCACAAATGCACAGGTCATGACATTAATACAGTTAAAGATATACTAAGTAAGATTAGGGGCTTCTGGGCTCATGGTTGCATTCACTTTTTACAGCACCGCCCTGAAATCAAAGTGGAGAGGGAGGGAGGGGTGGTTTACTACCCTCCTCCTAAATTACACAGTGCAGTGACTGCAGTGCTGAGCCTGCCAGATGCTCTATTCTCACTATTACAGGTCAGTGAAGTATCACAATGATAGTAAAAATGCTACCTAGTATTCCTTTATCATAAATAATTTGTTTTCATTCATTCATTCATTCGTTGTCTGTAAGCGCTTATCCAGTTCAGGGTTGTGGTGGGTCCGGAGCCTACCCGGAATCACTGGCCGCAAGGTGGGAACTCACTCTGGAGGGGGCACCACTCCTTCACAGGATGATACACACTCACATATTCACTCACACACTCACACCTACGGACATTTACGGACAGTCACCCGGAGGAAACCCATGGAGACACAGGGAGAACACACCACACTCCTCACAGATAGTCACCCGGAGGAAACCCACGCAGACACAGGGAGAACACACCACACAGACAGTCACCCGGAGGAAGCCCACGCAGACACAGGGAGAACACACCACACAGACAGTCACCCGGAGGAAACCCACATAGACACAGGGAGAACACACCACACTCCTCACAGACAGTCACCCGGAGGAAAACCACACAGACACAGGGAGAACACCCCACACTCCTCACAGACAGTCACCCAGAGGAAACCCACGCAGACACAGGGAGAACACAACACATTCCTCACAGACAGTCACCCGAAGCAGGACTCAAACCCACACTCTCCAGGACCATGGAGCTGTGTGACTGCGACTCTACCTGCTGTGCCACCATGCCGCACCTAATTTGTTTTAAGCACACATATTAAAATTAAAAGCAGACATATTTAATTGCGTTTAATTACACAATTTTAATTACTTTATAAAAGTACACATACTTAATTGGCCTTGCGATGGATTGGCGTCTGGTCGTATGTGTGTGTGTCCCATTCTGACTGATACTTGACCAGACATTTTAACGTCCACTTAATGGTTGCAGCTAACACTGGAAAGCCCAAACCTGGACAGTCTGTTTCAGTACTGGACACCTCGCAATCCTATATCGCAGTTTTCATTGTGGATTATAAATGAATAAACAAATAAATAAATAAATAAATATTAAAGTGGAAAATGGCAGCTTCATAACACACTCAAATATAATGACAAGTGGAAAAGCAGAAATGATCCAAAATTATTCTGAAAATAATCTTGTCTCGTTATGTTTTATTAAAGGTTACAAGGGTTTTTTTCCCCCACTGCTTTTATAAAGTTACAGTTTTGGAGATGCAAGGTTTTGTTGACAGCAGTGGTATGTGGGTGCAGGGCTCACAGTCTGGAGCAAACTCAAAAAGTCTCTCTGGTTATATCTGTGAAACTCTCTCTTGCTCTAGCTCTTTTTTTGTTTATAATCTCTCCACTATGAATTCCCCTTTATTTTGTGTGCTCCTACACGGCAGAATGTTAATTTTCCCACTCTCTTTCTCTCTGTGTGTGTGTGTGTGTGTCTAGAGTTTTGACTGACTAAAGGTGTAACATTTCTTGCCTTTTCCTGAGCCAGGCATACACCTCTTTTCTCACAGTCGCCGGTGTAAAAAGCTTGGACTCGTGACGTGGGCAAAGGACCGCCCACCTGTCTGTCACAGAGATCCGTATCCTGTGCCTGCAAGGCTTTGGAATGCTTGCTTGTGAATACATGCAGCCCTGGGTAGGATGGTGCTCTCACCCTATCTCTCAGCACAGCGTTAGCTAATTCAAGCATTTGCTGGCTGATGTAACAGAATTAACAGCTAGTGTTCTCCTTAGAGTGTGTTGAGCTGTCCAGTGATACTGTATGTGAAGATATATTTGAAGTACCATCTCATCATTCAGAGGAAACACATGCTAGCTTTAAGCTAGCTAGTCACCCTACCAGGCTTAACAGATTCCGAGCCAAGACCCCTGGGCACTCTCTTAATCACAGAGTCCAGACAATCATTTCACTTTAACAGACTATTGAGAGGAGGTAGGAAAGATGTTTCTGAAGATCTTTTGGTCTTAAAGGCAACACAGACAAATCTAGGGAACTACTATTCTCCTAGAGAAACAACCTGCCCGCCTTGTGTTTGTTTTCATTCAGAAGATCCACGTCTTTTAAAGTGTAGCTTGTAGCTTGTTCATAGTTGAAGTTTAACTTGTCTGTATGTCTTTATAGGCTGTTTAAATTAAGACAGAATCTCTTTTGTAACTTGAGCTATGAGCTATGAGTTTATTTTTCAGTGTCAGTTCCTCCTTAATTTAACATCTCAAACAGCAAAAATAAGTCAATGTTACCCACCTGTGCACCGTGACCCTGAAATGGAGAAGCGGAGAAGAAAATGATGATGAAAATGAATACCCACTTGTGGAGTAGGAATAGAACAACATCCTCAATCGTTTTCATTCTTTTCAACATTTGGAGGTGTCTCCACCATCCAAAGATGCCTCCAGATGTCATTTCTTGGCTGTGGCTAAGAGAGAGAAAAGAACACCTGAGCCATTTTCTTACTTTCCCATTTACCAAGCCAGGGCTTTGTCTAAACCCTGGACCTGTTTCCAGTGCTCAAGCAGACCGGAGAGCTAGCAGATGGTGAGGAGACATTCTCAGAATTTTATACAGCGGATTAAAATCATTAACATTGCCCTTGGCGTAGGCCTACCTGTTGGGCTGTGGCAAAAAACTATCGATCAGCATCTCTGCCCTCTTTCTCTCCGTTTTCCTCACTGTGTCTTTCTCTCTGTTCCTTCTGTGTCACATCAGATTTGGCAGCGCTCTTGGGGAAAAGGGCAGAATGGCTACCGATGACTCAGAGCTCCAGCCTGACAGGCAGGCCCGATGTAAAGGTTACCCAGGGAGGGGGGCCTCTGGCTGGGCTGTCATGCCGTGCTTGCCTGCTTCCGCCCCCCCGGAGGACCATCCGTCACTCCTCCACTCGTCACAAAATCACCTGTTCATGCACGTAGAAACTTGGACTGGACCGGCTCAGAGGGGCACACACACAAGCCAAAGAACACGCTTGCGAGACAGGTGCAAGCACACGCTAGACTGAGCACTAAGAATCTGAGAACATCCCAAACTGATCCTTGGCAATGTGTTCACAAAGCTCTAAGGTAATCACAGCGTTCGTACATTTCATTAGAAGTATTAATAAACACGGTCAAATCAGTCTTAGTGTCCTTTACTTTCTGTTTGAATCTTTAGTCTTGCTTATTTTCCACACTATGTCCTCTCAGATTGAATTTTACTAAATGATGCTTTACATTCATAAATGTTAGTGATCTAATTACATCCGGCTATCAACAGCATGGCGTCTTTTCCGTTTCTAACATTCAGTGCATTATTGTGGTGCAGAAGCCATAGCCAATCATCACCCACACAGTGCACTATGTAGGAAGCATAGAGACGTGGCCTGGTGGTTAGGGAACTGGGCATGTAGCTGGAAGGTTGCCGGTTTGATCCCCAGAGCCGGCAGGTCATGACTGAAGTGCCCTTGAGCAAGGCACCTAACCCCCAACTGCTCACCGGGCGCCATGGCTAGCACTGCCCACTGCTCCGAGCATGTGTGCTCACCGCCCCATAGTGTTCACTAGTGTGTGTGTAAATGTTTCACTGCATGGATTGGGTTAAATGTAGAGAACTGCTGTGTATGCAAGCACAGTGGCCAGTATAGTGATTCTATTCTATTTGAGACACAGCCTGCAGATGCTGCCAGTGCTGGCTGATAATGACTGGTCTGACTGTTCACATTCATGTCGCATGTCCATGAATAGGATATGTATCAGATCTAGGACCAAAATAATAAAATAAAATAATCAGATCTGTGCAACACATTTTGGCAAAGCATCAGATTAGAGTCACTTTAGCTTGGTAAAGCTTTGTTGTTAGCTTTGTTTGGACTGTGGAAAGAAACAGAGAGAACACACCAAACAGGCAGAGACCTAAGGTGGAAACTGACCCCACAAACCTCAGGACCCTGGAGCTGTGTGACAGTGTCACTACCTGAGGAACCACCATGCAGCTTGACTTTTCTCCTAGTTTGATCGAAACTATAGAGCCTCAGTTTGGTTTTGTCAGGATACACTACACAAACCTGTTATCCAAAACCAGAGAAGGAAGGAAAGTTCAGTTAAAAGGAAGTTACAGTCAAGAAAATAAAATTCAAAGGCTTCATGTGTTAGTTTTGCAAAGACACTAACAAACCAAGTGGTTACAAACAGGTGAGCACCGAGTCATATTTTTACACAATGTAATTTAAAATAAATTAACAAAACATGTAAAATGAATGAAAAACTGAAGAGTATTTACACACAAGCACTCTGCAGTGTCTGGAGGCATAACACTATCTACAGACAACACCACCATCTAAAGGTCAGAAAGGTCTCTGCAGTTTCTGTTAAGCTTACTCAAAAAGCTTGGAAGGGACTATACACTTTACTGTGTATAAAACTGCCAATTAGAATAGTTTACTTAATAACTTAACTTAAGGTGCTGAAATGCCGTTCCAGTCCAATTTAAACCTTGTGTATGGTCTAAAGGCTCTGTTAGCCCTTTCCACCAAAAGAACTCTGGTTCTTGGAACAGTTTTGTTCAGGATTCTTGAACCCCTGGTACTCTCCACCGAACCAGCCCACGTCCAATTGTACGTCATCAGCAGGGGGTGTTGTGCAGTCATTCTGTTCAAGAGTTGCTGTGGCTTAATTCAATGCCTGTGCCAGTGCCATAGAAAAATGGTTTGTGTCAGGAGTCATGGTTTATCCACTGATTACAGTGTGGACAAATCATAATAAAATATGATATATGTGCGTAAATGTTGCCGAATTACGAACTGTCCTGCGGAGCTTGTGATCAGCGGAGGAAAACTAAACAAAAACTTTACCTCGTGTGGTAAAGGACGCAGCTCCAGAAACACAAACGGCATTTTTCTGTATTTATTTACTTTTATTTATTTTCTAACATGTTGTATATGATGACAACTAGCCACACTGTGCAATATCGCTTTTTGAGGCTCTGTGTTCTTTCTGGAGTTTCTTTAGCTTGACTCAGCCATGGATAGCGTCACTGTTTAAACATTAATGGTATGGTCTCCATGACATAAAAAGCCTGATTGTTTTCTTCTTCTGAAAATCTCACTTTCCTATTGTCTTTTGCCTCTGGAGGATGTAGCTTTCCTACTTGAATCTTTCTTTCTTTCCTTCACTCTTGTCTCTGTTGTAGCTCTGAGTCCTGCATTTTCTCTAAGTTAGCTCCTTGTATTTAATTGTCTAATGGAGGATGAAGAAGCTGATGGAGGAGAGAGAGAAGGCCTCAGGGACTTCCCAAGCTCCATCAAGCCCAATACAGAGCATGAAGAGTGGGCTACATTTACTGCAAACATACTGTACCCTGGAGCTCTGTCATTCTGTGTGCTGTCACCCACATTTCAGATGCAATTTTACAGATGCAGACATCTAAACAAACACATAAACATTCACACACTGAAACTCTTACATGCCAGTGATTTCTGTGCTTGGCTGGCAGTGCCATAGTTCTCTACAGCAGAATCGGGAAGACTCTGTATTTCAGTATCATTTCTAAACATGCTACTAAGAATTTGTTTAGAAATTCAGGCCAGACACCAGAGGCCTGTTGTATCATAAAATATTAGTTACAAAAATCAATCATCTAATCAATCCCTTTTATTTCAAATCATTCATTCATTCAAGCTCCTGAAACGGATTAATCCTGATCAGGGCAGCAATGGATCCAATGCCTACCCAGAGACATTATGCAGAAGGCAGGACCACACCATGGACAGGTCGTCAGTCCATCACATGGCATCACA
The DNA here is from genome assembly GCF_029633855.1 of Hoplias malabaricus. Taxonomy (NCBI): domain Eukaryota; kingdom Metazoa; phylum Chordata; class Actinopteri; order Characiformes; family Erythrinidae; genus Hoplias; species Hoplias malabaricus. The sequence continues at coordinate 29,660,230 of NC_089802.1, read as the reverse complement.
CACATTCACCCAGTCATTTACACATTCACCCAGGTGGACACACCACACACTCCTGTGGACAACGTCACACAGTCAATCCACCTACTATGGGTTAGGACTGTGGGAGCAAACCATAGCACCTGTAAACCCACGCAGAAACAGGGAAAACACACTCAACTCCTCAAAAGAAAATGGCCTAGGCAAGGGTTGAACCATGGACCCGGGACTCTGGGAAGGTGTGGCAGCAATGTCTGGCTATTTTGGACTTTAAATCAATATATTTAGGTCCCTTTTAAAAACAAAAATGAAAGAGAGAAGTAAAATGATCCAAAAGGCCTGTCTGAACACCCAAGAGAGGACAAACGAGGGAAACCACTGTGGGAAAGAGAGAGATAGAGAGAGAGAATGTTTTTGTCTCTCTTCTATGAAGGGAATCACTGGCTGAGATGACCTAAATTCTCCTCCAGACAGCACACAGGCCTGTGAGGATTAAGAGACAGCAAGCAAATGAAAGAGTGAGAGAGAGAGAGAGAGAGAGAGAGAGTGAGAGAGAGAGAGAGAGAGAGAGAGAGAGAGAGAGAGAGAGAGAGAGAGAGAGAAAGTTTGAGCTGTTAATCTTTTTTCCTCTTTGGGCAGCAGAACAGTTACGTAAAAGGCATCTATAATTCCCTTCCATGCAGATCAAAGGAGAACAAGGCCTTGCAATCTGCATATGAGCTTCTGAAGCCCTCAGGGGGAGAGAGAGAGAGAGAGAGAGAGAGAGAGAGAGAGAGAGAGAGAGTGGGTAAGTCTCAGTTTTGTGTGGGTAAGCCTCAGTTTCTTTCCAGCCATCTTAAGCAATAGATTGGCCAATATTAAATATAGCCATCACTCTTAGCTTCAGCTTTACAGTAAGTTCACTAATGTGACGCTAACTGTTAGTTCCCCAAAACAGAGTCAGTCTTGACATATGTTGGTGTCAGGAGTTTGCTTCATTTTCACTTGACTTAAGCTAATGTAGCTACACAGTATGAGTTTTAGCTACATGTTAGCATGATGCTAACTATATAGCTATTGAATTATCACACACCTGGCTCAAAATATTTTTTATTGTTAGAATTTGCTTATAGAGGGTGTGTATTTTTTAAGTCTTTACTGTGTCATTATTTATAAGCCTATGACATATCTTTTCTTGACAACAAATATAATCTGTGGTTAATTCCAGTAAGTGGGAGTTGCCAAAGCTTTCTCAGGTGAAACTGACTAAAGCAGATTTTATGTTAAAGTATGGTGGTTGGAATAATTCAACTAACAAATCTTAACCTAGTTTTATGTCCCATTGTGTTATGAAAGGCTAATGGATGCGTTATGTAGCCTTCTGAACAATGACCTACATTTCATTTGTGCTTTGTTTATCAAATCAGTTAAGGAACAATCTTAATTCTATGCAGCAAAAAACAGGTATGAGCTGGAAGTCTGGCAGGATAGCATAGAGGGTTAAATGAGAAGGGTATTTTGGATTGATCAACTGACTGAGTTACCGGGTTTTAATAGTTTTTAGTACAATTTTATCAGGTATTTTTTGTGGAGTTGATAAAGTTTCTTCCATGGGAAATCATACTTCTGTTGCATTCCATAGTGGTTGGACAAAATAGTAGGACTTTAACTTGGGTTTACTTAGATCACATCTACACAAGGCTCTGCCAACGCTCTGGTATGTGGCATTTCAAAGTAACATAAGGCCACTAACAAAAGAGGTCAAGTTGTTCGTGCCCCAGTTGATGCATCATTGGTCACAGAAGAGTTCAACAGGGTCTTTTCTCAAACTTCAGGCAATTCATAAATCTATAACAGCCAAAGAACATGGAGCCATTTTATACAACTGTGTGCCTTGTGGTGCAAAAAAACAACTAAGACTTCATGATGTTACTATATTTCAGATGACAAAGCAGACCATCATAAGGCAGAGAATTTCAAAAGCATCCATCAGTGAGACAAAACTTTGAAAGGTTTTATATGAAATATTGAAAATTAAGAACAGAGTTGGGAATCAAGAAATTAGCAAGGAGCTTAGCAGCAAGCAAAGATCTGGAAGACTGCTGAAGCTCACTTGACGGATGGAAACAGAAAAGCTGCAACTGCTCATCCAAAATTTCTTCTGACATCAAGCAAATCAGTAGGTAGTTTTCCCCCTTTAATGTAGCTTCTACACCTCTGGGTATTCAACCACATGAATATTTGTGAATTTAGGTAATGATGAAGAATGATTAGTTCTGGCACTCAAGAAAACCCCAAAGATATTGAAAATAGCTCCACTCCAGAGAACACATTGCCACTGCATACAGACTAATGCTTGGTGGCTTTTATCTTTCTCACTGACACATGTGCACGGTGAATAAAATCATACACTAAGGTCCCATATATTTTTATGCTTTTTATTAAATTTTAAGATGTGTGTGCAGCTGAACACTGGTGCCAGGAATAGGCCCACAACATAGCCACATAAATGGGAGCATGTGATAGTATGAGCTTTACTTATGGGATTAATACAAATATTTCTCTACTTAAATGTTACTTCAAAAAAAAATAATTCACCCTCACCATGTTTTATTTACTAAGCTAACAAAGCTAATAAAGACTAAAGAAATGTCCCATCTCAATCAGGCAAGTCAGAATTTAAAGGACAGATGAAATACTTGTTAGCATTAGCTCAGGTAGGAATTTTTACAGAGATACTGTGGCAGAATAAGACAGAATTTTCCTGTGACTATATCAGAGATATAAGCGAGAAATTTTATACATTTCTGCCCCCTGGTGGATATTACTGAGTTGTATATCAACAGACCTCCTGAGAAACTGTTACATAAATAAAGGTTTTAATTTATTTGTTCATCTTCTCTAACTTCTTCATCCTGATAAGAGTCTTGTTTTGTTCAGAGCCTACCTGGAATCATTGGGTGCAAGGCAGGGACACTCTCTGGATGGTGGGCCCTTCCAGAGCAGGGCAAAGGAAGGTATGGCTTTAGCTTTTTGGACATATGGCTGCCAACTTTGCAGTGTTTCAGTTCTAAACTAAATCATATGTACACAGCTGAATGTACAACACTTGTACATACATATATACACAATTTTCCCTGGACCCCAGGGGTTCCTGATACCAGCTCCAATATCCAAATCATCACACAATTGCCTCAGTGTTTTGAGACACACTACGTGTTGAAGATTGAAGGATAATTCTACCAATATTTCAAAATCCAAACTTGCCAAGTCACAGCCTTTGATGAACCACAAGGTTGGATCTGCCTCCATTTTTCACACTTAGTAAATTCTTTCCAGCTCTGGTTTCCATCAGTGTTGTGTACACACTTAATCTCTGACACAGGCACACACACACAGAAAAATAATACAAACTTCAGATGTATGTAGTCAGCTTTGATTCATAGTGTTTCCTCTTCTTAAACAATTTTAACTCTGCTGACTATATACAACTGACCTCATAATTAAAGCCACCTCCCTGTTTCTACACTCATTTTCCATTTTATCTGCTGTATTAACACCCTGTTCATCTTTCGGTGGTGGATCAGTCTCAGTGCTGCAGTGACACTGACGTGTTGGTGGTGTGTTACTGTGCGTTGCAGTTGTACGACTGGATCCAAATTCTTGGAAATCATGTTCATTTTCTACTTTATTAGTCACACTTACCTCTTTGGGCCACCGTATAGATGTAAAATCAGAGACAGTAGCTTATGTGTTTCAGAAAAAAATTGTTGGTCATCCTCTAGTCCTTCATCTGTGGACACGGGCCTCATCCACAGGATGGTGTCGGTTGGTCATTTTCAGTTGGTGGAATATTCTCAGTCCAGCAGTGACACTTACGGCTTTAAAAACTCTATCAGCACTGCTGTGTCTGATCCAATGTTCAGTACAACACACACTAACACCTCAGTGTCAACACCCAGATCATTTGCTACCTGCTCTTTGGTGGTCTTGGTGTGGTAAAAAGAAAGGCATTTGATATTAATACAGCATGAGGTGGATTCAGTTGTACATTATAGATTTATTTGTTTCACAGTTATTACATTTCTTTTACAGTGCAAAACGAACGAGGTAATTAGCCAACACTGATTTGACATCATAAGACAATTCGGCACCCTGCAAAACCCAGTAACACAAAAGATATGTAATAAATACACACACCGAAAAAATACAATAAAGTTTTAGAAAAAAAAAATCTTTAAATAAGGACTACCTTAAAGTTTTAGAATATATTTAAAACCTCATGTCAATTTGGTCAAACGTGCGAGGACGTCAGATTTAGCAAATACCAACTGCTGCCAGAAACAGGACAATAAACTTATACCATGTTTTGTCTTTTTCTTTGTATTAAAAATGCGGTTGAGGTTATGCAAATGAAGGTAAACTGTATTTATATATAAACACACTCTATATCACTCAAAGAACAGAATAATCCTTCCTGGCTTTGCTCAAATAAAAATAAATCCTGGGTCTTAAACCACCAGTGAAGTACTCTTCTGACTTTTGTTGCATTTGAGCCTCTTGATACTGGAGTACCTTGCATTTCGTACGGATCCTTTTGATTTACCGCTGATTCTACCACTACTCCCTGAGTAGAACAATTGCGACCTGGTTCTGCTTGACCCTATACCAGTCACCGGTGGACAATTCTGTAGATTCTGGGGTGAATTCCCTATAACAGTCCCTCCACCAAATTCCACATCCTCTAAGGACTCTAACTCATTCTTACTTGCCATTACCCACTTTCGTATAATGTGGATGAGCTCAATCAAGCTGGAAAAAGCAGCGAGAACTCCCACAGCGAAGTAGAAGACCAAGAAGACTGTCTTCTCCATTGGTCTGGAGGTGAAGCAGTCTACAGTGTATGGACAAGGGAATCGACTGCAGGGAAACTGTGCCTCCACGCGAAAGCCATACAGCAGCCACTGGCCGATCAGGAAGCCCATCTCGGACAGCAAGCGGAATCCCACATTGACCATGTAGAGACGTTTGAGGTGGTGTTTCTGCTTTACCTCCAACATGCTGGAGGCTGAACCTTTTGGAAGGTCCTGTTGCTTTTTGTGATGATGCATAGCATACACGAGGAAGACCAAAGCAGGCGTGGAGATGAGCACAATGTGGAAGACCCAGAAGCGATACTGGGAGATTGGGAATGCCTCATCATAGCAAACCTGCTTGCATCCTGGCTGCAAGGTGTTGCAGGAAAACTCTTCCTGCTCGTCCTCAAACATGTCACTGGCCACTGTGCCCAGGATCAGCATCCTGAAGACCAGCATGAGGAGCAGCCAGAAACGGCCTAGCATGGGTGAGTGTGCTTGCAAGGACCCAAAGAGTCCACTTAGGAAGCCCCAGTCACTCATTGTGGCAAGTGGAAATGTAGAGTACACAAGCGTCTTTGTTCTCTGAAGAGACTGAGATGTTCAGATTAGAGACAATTCATGTCCAAAATCAACAAGTTGAAGGTCTGAAGGTATGCTGTCCATGAAGATCCATTTTTTGTATCATGTCTTCAAGTATGTTTAGCCTTCAGTATCCTCCAAAAGTTAAAAAAAAAAAAAAAAAAAAAAAAAAGATTCAAAGCATTGATTAGTCCAACTGAAGAAGCTGTGAACATACCTCAAATACCTCCATAAAAGGCCAAATCAAGAACCAGCCGATGCACAAAGAAATCTGCTAGGTCCTTTCACACATTTTTCAAGAGGACATATGATTTGATCCAAGTCCTAGATGGTGTCTTCGCCATTTGGAATCTGAACTTCAAGGTTGCTGTTGCGGTGCCCACAAATGGCAAGTTTGTGATAAGGAGATATGGTCCAAAAAGCCCTGCCACAATTCAGCACAAATGACCGATTTCCTACAGGCAACTTCATTAGCACAGATCCTCTAACGTACAAAACTGGAGACATTATAGAAGTCTGGTTGGAATTAGAGCCTTGCTTTTAAGTCAGTCCACTCCAGTCTCTTCTAGGAAGCCTGCTCATGGCAAGAAAGAAAGAAAGCTGTTTGATGATTTGAGAGTGCATTTAGATTTCGGAAGTAACAGTCATATCCTTATCAACGCTTCCTAAGGGTCAAACAAAGCTTATGTTTATGCAGCTTGATGAGGACTCAAATTGGTTCGGGTAATGGCAGGAAATATCTGTGAGTAGACGCAACAGCTTTAGTGAAGATCTGCTGCCACTGCCCAAAAGGTCAACATGTTCATTTTGAGTGATAGGGACCTGATTGTCTCAGGTTTGTTTTTTTTCCTTAAACCTGTAAAGCCAGGGATTGCCCCATTTGTTGGTACATTTTACACTGAAACGTGATGATAAACTTCATAATGAAATGGAAATTATTAAGTATTGGGACACAGGTTTAATCAAATGTGTGAGCATTTAAGCAGGTAAAGGAAACTAAAGCAAATATTGTAGAAATAAGGTTTATTTAAGCAAAACTCTCAAGAAGAATAAGACAAAATAGGAAATATTTACAAGACAGCACAGACAATTTCTATAAAACTCTAAAGTACAATATAGAAATATTATTACAACACTTAAAATTCACTTTTCAAATGCTTAGGAAAGACTGAATACAAACATTTGACAAAAAAAAAAAAACAGATTTTTAAAACTGTGTGGTTGTTGATGTAAGGGTAAAAGTTTTAATAAGAATACAGTGCTAGTAGAACCAAGTACAGAACTAAATGTTGCAATCACTAACAACATGGGGTTAGGGTGGCGGCCTAAAATTCATCGTCTGAATCTGAATCCAGGTTGTAGGTCACAGGTTTTGTGTTGCGTGCCGTTTTCTTTCTGGGTGCCACAGCAGATGAAGACACTTCCAGTGAGAAACTGTCATCATTGTCCCATTTACTTTTCTGAGAGAGATGGAGAAAAGGTTTAACAAACAATCCTGCTGTAGAATATCCACTCAATGGTCCCCTGTCCACCATTTTATTACAGTGGTGATTTATGACGTACCTTTCCTGCAGCAGTGGTTTTGCCCTTGAGACGGGCCATGAGGTTTCCTCCATCAGAGTCACTGTCAGAGTCATCGCTGCTCAGAGCCGTCTTCCTTTTGCAAGGGGCTGCTTTTTTGGCCACCTTTTTAGCCACCAAAGCAGTAGCGGAGCTTTCAGATTCACTGGATGTAGATTTGGCAACTGCAGTCTTTTTGGTGGCGGTAGATTTAGCAGCGGGTTTGGACAGGACATCAAGGATAGAAGGCTGCTTCACGTCTGGCGAAACCAACCATTGTTTATGTTAATTTTAAAAAACTCATTAATTTTCTTTACTTAGTTATAATATACATTTAGGCTTTAATAACAAATTTAAACACACAGGTTAAAACAATTTGACCTTCAGATGAAACACATTATAATGGAAAAGAGTACATACTTCTATAAGTACTTTTATTATTTATCTATCTGCAGTGGAGAGGAAGGGCAGAACCATTAACTGCTTTCATTCAACTTGGCATGACCTCAGGATGTAGTAACACCCTTTTTATTAACAGATTAAATGCTTTATATTCAGCAGTGGAGAAGACAAAGTGGCAGATGCGAGGGAGAAAAGGGTTGTTGGGTAAATTTACCTGCAGTTGCTGTTTTCTTCTTTGGTGCAGCTGCTGTCTTCTTAGCTGTAGTTTTCTTGGCACCTCCATCTGCTCCTTTTTTCACAGCCTTTTCTTTGGGCTTGGCTGAGGGTTTACTGGCTGCACTTTCAGCTGTAAAACACACAGTCATTATTAGGTCTCAGTGATGAGTATTTGGACTGTAATAATTGGCTACTGTTATTTTTTTTTTTAATTTTTTCCTTCCAATCGAATTTAAGTACTTACAACCAACAGTGCTTGTGACCGCCTCTTTCTCCTCTGCTGTTTTTTTAGGTTGTGCCACAGCCTTTTTTCTGTATGAATAATATAATTTAGATTAGAGTTATTACACTGAAGCAGACACAGGAGACGTGCACAAAAACACACAAATAAATTCAGGAACAAATGCAAATAACAGAGAAGGGAGACACTCACGGTGGAGGCCTGACAGGAGAGTCCTCCTCACTGTCAGAAACAACTTTTGGTCCCGGAGCGAACATCTCATCATCATCCTCCTTGACCGCAGCTTCTGGAGCTTTCTTTTTGCCCAGGCTCTCCCAGTTCCCAGACTCATCCTCACTGCTGGACAGGCAATACTTAACAGCAGCTGCAAAAACAAACAGGAAAATTCAAACTCAAACCTTAGACCTCTGAAGATGATATTTAGTAGTCGATAACATATGGGTATTAATAGATGCCACTCGTACTGAGTGAAATCCCGATCTACATCACTGTACGTGCAAACAAATGTAACGAAACTAACAGCAGCTAAGAATTGGAGTTAAACCCGAAGGGCCATAAAAGACCTGATAAAGAGAAGAGGACGTCTTGCATCAGTAGAGAGTAAACAGCAGAGCACTGTCTGTGTTCAGTTAATAGTTTCTGTTATAGATCAAAGACAGCTTAAATTAAATTAAATTAAAACTGATAACAGGCGACACAAGCCCTGACTTTGCGTGATTTTCTAAATGTAGCTTGGCTAAAAAACACCAAAACAAACCAAAGCAGTATCTGACTAAATATCTCAAGGGAAACGCCTTGAGGACTGAATCAGAGGGTGTGGGAGAGTGTATGTGTAAAAGCTCTCACCAGTAGCTTTTCTCCCCAGTTTCTCTCGGGGCTCAATATCTGCTGGGCTCGTGGTCATATCAGAGTCAGACACTTCATCTTCCTCCTCATCAGAAGACCAGGGAGTTCTCCTCTTCTCCTCCTTCACAGGTTTAAATTGCAGTGTGGTCTGCTTCCCTGACTTGGACCCTGAAAATAAAACACCTCTTTAGAACTAGGGTTCTAAACAAATTACAGGCAAACACTAGGGCTTAACATCAAGTTAATATAAAGAAAATAAAGCCTGAGAAATGTCCAAGACTGAAGCCCTATCCACACATCTGGATATTTTTGAAAAGTTTTTTTGTTTTGTTTTTTTAAAAGAAAAGAAATCCCTTTGTCCAAACCAACGTTATAGAAAATACCCATATCCACATTAAAATACAAAATTACTAAAAAAAAAAAAAAAAAAAAAAAAAAAAAAAAAAAAAAAAAAAAAAACCACACTTCTCTTTACCTGCTGGCCCCGTTTTACCTTTTATTTTTTTATTGTCATCATCTTGTTCCCTCTACTTTCTCCGTTTCTGTGTCTGTTATCTATCCTTCTATAGAACACAAAGGACCTGCAGCAGACAAAGCTCAAATTGGCTCTTGAGTCTCTCCCTTTCCCCTCACAGTAAGACACACCGCATCCTGGGACATAACAGCATGAGGTACTCTGCGTTCAGCTGAGGTAAATCAAAATAGACCTCTACGGCTCATAGTATGATGTCTGTTTTTTTTTAAAAAAAAAAAGCTCAGTTTCAACCATAGAAACGACAACAGTTTTCAAAAATCTCCAACTTGGAGAGCGTTTTCAAGAACCTAATGACCTTAAACAGCATCTTCATATGGATCATGCAGTCATTAAATGAGGAAACTAATTGACTGACCAAGCAACACATATGAGAAGCAGTACGAGTTCGGTACCTTTGTCCTTGGTCGCCGGCTTTTTGACCTTCTTAGTGAGACGTTCGGCCAGTCCCGCCTGCTGAAGGTCGCCTCCGTCTTCATCTTCAAACTCCATTTTCATCATGACATCCCCGTCACTCTCAGCCTGCAGAGAGAAAGCAGGGATTTAATGTAACCATTTGTATCATTTAAGACGAACATGAATGAACACAAAGACCAATCACAAACCTTAAGTGAGCCTTTCTTGGCTCCTTTCTTGTTGTCAGCCTTTTTGACTGCCTGGTCCTTCATGGTGCTGGTGATGCGGGGTATGACTCTGCGGCCTTGAGGCGTGGGCAGGGTTTCGTTCTTCACCTTCACTACCTTTGCTCTGCCCCCTTTTCCCTTAACCTGAGTCACTGATGAGTGGGATTCCTTCTCTGCCTGCTCCACACGCTACGGGGAGGGAGGGGGGGGTGGACACACACAAAAAAAAAAAAACTCAGTAAAGATTCAGAAATTCAGCCCAAAGTGAAAGCCTCTCAACTTTCCATCTGCTGGCCTGGAATTTGCAGCCAAGCTGCCAGTCAAATTACCTATAAAACAAATCATGAGTGTGTGGGGTTATGAGTGTTACCTCCAGCTCCTCTGTGAAGGCAGCTAGATCCTCTTTCCACAGATCTGATGGAGCTTTTTTCTTCAGCATGTTCAACTCCGTCATCTACAGCAAAAACATGAAAACGGTGGGAAACTGAGCATCAGAAGACATCTAGAATGCTTTTAACACTTGTTTATCCTCTTCCCACTGTTACCTTTGCATCTCTCTGCTTGCAAAGCTCATCTTTCTTCTCTTTGGTGAGGAACCACATGGGCATACTCAGTAAGTAGTTGTAGTCAGGTCCTGAGGTCTGTTCCTCTTTCTGTTCCTCCTCCTCTCCAGCCTCTTCTTCCATTTCCTATGTTTAGAGATACATATATACCCATATAAACATGGTTTTTAATATTTATTAGAAAACCTAACCCTATTTATTTACTTACTGGGACACCCTTATAGCTACAGGATATAGATGTGAAACAACACACTGTTGTCCATCTGTCTTGGCACAACAAGTCCATTTGTTAGTATCAGTTTCTAACCACAGAGCTGCTGCTGACTAGATATTGTTTGGCACAGAAACGGCAGCCTATAGACCAATGACCTCAAGCTAAGATGGTAACGTGGTCAAGGGCAGATCAGTGAAGATAGGTAGATGAGCTGTAAGCTCTAAATTACCACAGATACACGGGAGGGGTTTCTAATAAAGTTTATTTGGCTGGATAATATCACACACACCTTTTCCTGGGCTTGTTTCCATGCTTTAACGGGGTCAGAGTCATAACCCATTTCCTGCAGCATGCGGATCAACTCCTTCTTGGGCTTGTTCTCTAAAACAATCAGGCAAAACACAAGGATGAGTTAGGCATTCTTAACCTTTCCAGTAGCTTTGCTCTCTCATAATATATCTCTCAAATATTATTTTATCCAAACACTGAGAAATGATGGAAGATCTGAAAGAGGAAAAAGAAGTTAACGAATGAAGAATTCCTTGAGTAGGAACAACAATGAATTTATCATTTCACTTTAAAAGCATGTGAACACACCACACACTGGGTTCAGTACCTCATTCAGGATCTAAACCTCTATGAGTAGCAGTTCCCAAAGGTATTCACAAGGGTTTGTGGGGGAGTTTGAGGCTGTGCTTCCGTGCGTTTTAGGATTATATCTTCTTTAGCCTCTGCATTTTAATAGTCAGTGCATTGCTTATTATTAGCTTTATGTTTTGCTATAAACAAGGTGAGCTCTTCTGCCGCAGTCTTGATGCACATTTGTTTGTTCCGCAGCCGTGACAATGGAGCTGATTTTAATGCATCCGTAGAACAGGCTCCAATTGAAAAATTGACGCAGTTTCAGTTTCTGAGTTAAATGTAAAAGACACCATAAATGTGTGTGTAACTTACATAACCTGACATACGTTTTTCATACAGAAACAGGCTGAGAATAGGCCTTTACTTCACAATGGAGTTAAAAATCAGTATTAATTATTTATGACCCATTCCAATATTGTATACTGGCTTATGACAAAAGGGAAATGGAAACATACAGAACCATGGATAAATGTCTAAAGGCTAAGACACAAAAGAAATGCTCCCTCACCAATGACCAGAGTGCCCTGGATTTTCTCCAGGATGAAGCGGGCCTGGTTGGTCAGTTTGGCGCTCTCAGCTCCCAGCATCCCGAGCAGCCAGTCCTTCCTCAGGACATAGTACTTCAGTCGTAGCTCAAAGAAGTCCCTCAGGATGTCCTGCACCACGTCATACTTCTTTAGACTGCCCACATGGTCAAACAACACCTGCATGGACAGAGGAGTATGAGAAGTGGGTTAAAATAGAAGTTAAAAGCAGAGACAAGAAACAAGATCTCAGTTTAGCCCGATAACATAAGCCTCAAGTCAGATGTACCCACGTAGGACAAGAGCTGAGTGTTCAACTCAGAAGTCCTGCATCGCTCTTACCATAGAGTTGCAGGTGAGGGGGTTCTGCAGTTTGAAGACTTTGTGCAGACCCGCAGCCTCCGCCTCTCTGAGCCTCTCCTCTGTCATTTTGACCACGAAGCGCACTGTGGTGTCAGTGTGGTACTCCTTATAGTCTGTAATGAGGGCAGGGACCTTCTCTGTGCCATTCAGCATCGCCTCCAGTACGTTTTCTTTGTATGTCTGTGAAAGGCAAACAATAGTCAATATCTGGAGGTCCTGAAGGCTCTATAGACATTTTGGTAGCTATAGAATTTTCCCCCGATTAAGAACCACCACTGACCTGAGTCCAGGTTTTCACAGGCAACTCTGAGATCTCAACGGTGGTGGAGTCGATAATGGCCACCTCTCCGCTGTTCATGTACTGGTTGGTTGCCAGCTCCTCAATTGTGCCCTTGAAACCTTTGTAGCTGGGAAGCTGATTTAAAAAAAAAAAAAGAATAAAAAATACACATGTAAGGGAAAATTGTATACAAAACAAAGGGGTATGTTATCTTAGTTTTTTTTTTTTTTTTTAAACTTGGCACTACTAGTTAATTTTACTGCCTGCTCCAAATGACCCTATTTCAAAAAAAAAAAAAAAAAAAAAAAAAGAGGATCTGTGTGGTGTGTCAAATTTCTGTTTTGTGACATTGAGTACAAGCCCAAAAGGTGTTTTTATTTGCATTTTAGAAAGCCACAGAGAGGGGGTGCTGTGGGTGCTCATTGACGTCACACTAAAAAAAAGGTGGGTGGAAAAAACACCGTATATAGTAGCCCACCGCAGTTGTCAGCTTAGCACAGAGTTTGGGTTAAAATAAACAGAAAAAAAAATTGAAAACAGAGAATACTCAGATGACATTTTACTCCACAATTCCATTCCCCTCACATGAGGCTTTATCCTCTAAATGTGTGTTTTGAGCCCCAGTTCCTTGGAAAATCTGCTATTGTGTGAAATCCACAATTACTTGTTAGCTGACCATCTTATTTTGCCCATTTTGAAATGTTTCTATTCCTATATCACAAGTTGCTGAAATTTGCTCTCTCGGATTGGGTTTATATCATCAACACTCATGTCAGTGTGCACAGTGAGGTGGTGCTGTCTTGAACTGCACAATGCCGAAAACCCTTCACTAGATCCACACTCAGCCTGACAGCCACCCCTGCGACAATAAAATATACTGTGTTAATATGTTGAGAAAATGTGGATACTGCATGTCCCTAGATGGAAAGTAAGTACCTTAATGCCTTGAAGGATCAAAATGTCACCCTAAATTATAGGTCTGTCCAGGTAAGCTTAAAACTTGGATCTTCTTACACACATTAGAACAGAAAACATGCTAAAGCTGCATTAATCAGTAACTTAAAATATTCAGACTACAGAAATAGTGTACACCAACATCAACACACCTTCAACAGTGAATGCAAATGCAAAAGCCTAACCCTAACTAATTATGTGCCAAGCTATATTTGGCATCACCATCAATCAAAACATCATGATTACAGCATAATCATAATCAAGTTCACACTTATCAAGAGTTCCTTAAAATAGCCACTTCCACCACTGAGCAGATGTGAATTTTCCAGCAGGAAGCACAGCCAACAACAATTTACGAACATGATTATTTTGTCTGTTAGCAAAGTGAACAGGAAAAAAAAAAAATAAAAATCAAGGACATACACTGATTCATATCCACAACCTACCTAAAGCATAGATACCCAAAATGGACAAATGGTTCCCAGGCTCAAATATAATAATTGTAGCATAATGGCAGCAGCACCAACTGTACTCTGAATTAACACTGATATTTAGAGAGAATTTCAGAACACTGAGATCATACATGCAATTTGTGAACAAACACATCTCATTTTCACAAGCCAGGGTCCTACTCCTCAAACTTCAGGCTACTGAATGTGTGCGTGACTTAAAAAGAATATCTATGAAGAAGTGCTTTTGCTTCATAAATGTGTCTGCTGTCATGGTCAGTTTAGTGTACACAAACTCAGTTTCTCACCATGGGCAGTGGCTCATCACCGTTGAGCATGCGGTGGATGTTGTTGACAATCTCGCGAACATCGTAGCTGGGGAGGCGGCTGGCCCAGCCTGTGCCAATGCCGTCTGCACCGTTTGCTAGCACCAGGGGGATGATGGGAATGTACCACTCTGGCTCTACCCTAATGTTGTCGTCATAGTTGTACTTGAGCAGGTTGTCATCCACAGCAGGGAAAAGCAGGCGGGCGAGAGGGCTTGAGAGATAGAGATAGATATTAGATTGATAGGAATACTGATGTATTATCATGCACTTTAAAAGAACTATAGTACCACTGATGAATCAAGAGAAATCCATTCCTCTTCTGGACTACAATGTGAAGGTAGGACAAAATTAACTATTCTGCAAAATGAGTGTAGATATGTTTAGTGCTTAGTTTTGCACTGCCTAGTGGTGATGTATTCCCTACCAGTTGAGCTGTTAAAATCTCTTTGTCACTTTTGAATTATATACAGTTGTACAAGAAAGCACAGCCCAATTTTTTTTTTAATTTCTAATTAAAGTTGGTGTATCGAAACACCAAATTTCTGTTTTGAGGGCTTAGCTTAATAGGGAACATATGAACAAAATAACTTGTTCAGTCCATTAGTGCATTAAATTGTGGATCTTATTGCTCAGTGTGTGGACTGGTGAGCTCAAATTCAGAGTCAGTATTCTGTGGGCAGCCCAAGTCCAAGAAAACTTAATCATTCTGATTGTGTGCTGCATCTGACATCAAGGGCAAAGACTTTAAATGTGCCCCTCCCCCCAAGTCTGAGTATCTTCAATCACAGCGATGGACCCGCGTTTATGTGAGAGCACAAAGACGAGGTTAAACAGAACAAAACAAACGAGCGCCACAGAAATAAGAGCACTGAGTAAACATGGCAAAAGTTTGAGGAGCCTGTTTGTGTGTACCTGAGCATGGTGAAGATGTATCTGGGACTGGCCGAGTCTTTGCCTCCATGAAGACGTGTGCCAAACTGACCCAAAGGCTGAAGCAGGTTCAAGTTGTTGCTGCCCACGAAGTTCTGGGCCAGACCCACGATTGTCATCATCAGCGAAACCTAAAGGAGGTGCGGGGTGAGTAAACATTATCAACTACCCACTGTCTTTCAGCAGTCATTAAACATATAGAAGGATACCAAGTGTAGAACGTATTAAGCCATTCTTTTCTGTGACTGCTTCATTCAGTTCAGGATTGAAGTGGGTCAGAGGATTGTGGAAGCAGATTAAAAAGACGTAAAACACCTGAAAAGAATGAACCAAACTGGTAGGTAAACAAACCTCTCCATGATGGTAGGCTGACATCTCTGCAACAGAACCAGCCAACTGTGCCACTTTCACCTCCCTCTTATCATTTCGCTTGAAGCAGCAGAACAACACCTTCCTCTGTCCTGGCTTCAGACCTAACAGGCACGCACACACACATTGGGAGGATGACATTAATATCAGGTGTGTAACATAGCGTGTACTTGCATTTTATCCAACTTAACTGTTCATCCCATCTTTACCCTTCTGTTATATTATAGCAGTATAAAACGCATAATTTGGAATAACTTCCACATTATTCAAAGATATATCCCAACTGAATCTCTTCCTGTGTGTATAAAATGGCTTTACACTGCCTTGGTAAACAGGCGGTTTTAGTAGACTTTTGTTAAAAATTACTCTTTTGGCCCAAAAGCAGCCAACATGAAACCTTTGAGTGCTGACATCACAAAAACAGGATTTAAAAGAACAATGGCCTTTGGCTCTATTCCTATCCCTGTGTGTGATACTGTCTACTCTACAATAAACAGGATAAATGTGAGGTATATATGGATAAGACATCTTACCATCCACCAGGCAAGGGATGGAGCGTTCGTTGTCAGAGTTGGAAAACAGCACCAGCTCCTTGTTCACGAAGTCGTGGTAGGTGAGCGATGTTGTCTGCTTACCATACAGGTACTCCTGCCCACAGAAAAGCAAGACATTTCTCACAATTTGCTTTTTAATTCAAGTAAATAATATTTATTTTAATTTAATCAATTTATCATGTGTGTACCTCTGGCAGGTTGTGCTCTCTGCGCTGGCGTCTGTTGATCATGAAGCTGGTGAGCCACTCCTTCCTCTCCTCCACTTTCTTCTTACTAAAGGCCTGGAGAGGGACAACCATTCAGTTAGCAAACCAAGGAAAAGCAGAGAGCTCTAATAAGTGATTTAGAAAATAACTACAGTTTTGCTACAATAGCAATAACTCAAAAAAATAAATAAATAAAATTAATTGTGAATAGTTCAATCCCAGTTATTATTATTATTATTAATTTTTTTAATTACCAGGGTGATCGCCTCATCATCTGCAGGCCCAGAGTACTTAAATGGGATGCGATGTCTCGTCATGTCCGAGAAGTACTCTTTAGCCTCCTTGGCTGTGCTGGTACCCAAACCTGGAGAGCAGAGCAGAGACAAGGTCCAAAACTAGAACATTTCCAGTAGCCTTCTTTGTAAATACTATGAGAAACAGACCAGGATTAAGGCTAATTTAAACATGTGAATATCACTTGTGACCCCATCACCTCAGTGTGAGATAAACACTAAGGAAAGTTCACAGCTAATAAAAAGAGCCGCTTACATTTGGCAGGTTACTACCACAGGTGTTTAGGACAAACCTTTGTAGTATTTGATTTTCCATGATTTGATGTTGCTCTGCTTCTCTTTCCACTCTGTGAACTCTGGAATACTGTAAAAGGAAAGCTCCTGGCTCTTATTGGATGCCTGCAATGAATCAGACAGGGACAACGTAGTTACGCATTATGTTTAATTCAAATGTTAGAGCTACAAATTCTGCTAACCAAAACGGTTTTATAAAACTCTGTATGTTCATAGAATCCTAATAGATTTAGTGCAAGAGTGCACTAAACCTTTTGCCAACCAAAATACAGGTAGACCCCCAGAGCCTAGCACACTCACTTTAATGATGGGAGTGATGAATTCTTCTAGAAAGTTGTGACGTAGCAGTGAGGGCCAGTTGTGGTGGATGAAGTTAATCAGAAGTCCTTTAATGTGAGATCCGTCCTGATCCTGCATTGAGTAAAATCCCAACATAATCCCATTACCACCAAAACCAAACTAGTAACACACTTAGAAAACACAAGCAACGTGGGGAATGAACCAGGATTAACACTGATCAGACGCCTGACCTGATCTGTCATGATCATCAGCTTCCCATAGCGAAGTGACTTGAGCGAATCTGCATCGCTGTAGTTTTTCTTGTATTGCAGACCCAGGATCTTAATGATGTTATTAATCTCTGCATTGTCCATGATCTGCAACAGTTACAGACTAGTCACACAAACTGTCCTGGCAAAACCAAAGTCAGACTGAAAGAGAAGCAGGAGAGATGTGGTTATATTCGCAGACCTGTTTGTGAGAGGCCTCGCGCACGTTGAGCATTTTACCCCTCAGGGGGAACACTCCGTAGCGGTCACGACCCACCACACCAAGTCCAGAAACGGCCAGAGTTTTGGCCGAATCTCCTTCGGTGAGAATCAGGGTGCAGCTTGCAGAGTTCTTACCACCTGAGCAATAAAAACACACAAAAAAATAAATAAAAAATAATTATTGGAAATTATACCTTAGCCATAAATACAGAACAAGGACAGCTAATGACAGCTTTGATGCCAAGCACTGAATAGCACCCCCTTGAGTAGCTGTTTCTAAACATGAGTGAGTATGTATGTAACGGAGTGAGTTTCAAGGAAATTCCAAAAGGGTGCATCATATTTCAAAACTATTGCTCCTACGAGGGACCTTACCTGCATCGTTGGCGTCATCCAGTTTGGGCACACCCTTGATCTTTGTGTGTTTAACTGCGGAGCACTTCTTGTTGAGCTGAGTCTGAGCCTTAAATTTCACCCAGTTCATTACACTCTCCACAACGCCACATCCATTAGCCTGCAAAACAAAAACATTTTTTGCACATCTGTTCACTCTTATGACTGGGAAAACTCTAAAACATACACTACAAGGGAGCGAAACCAGGAAAGAGCTACAATACAGCATAATAGTAAGTATATGCCCTTGTAATACAGGGTTATTGTAAGGTAAGTACTGGTTGGACAGCCATCTTAAGACTAACATGTCCATTATGTGCAGCCCTATGCAAGCCTGAGACCATGTGGCTGTGGTGTCCAACCTGCTTGATGAACTTCTCGCTGAGGGTGCAGGTGGATCCAAAGCTCTTCTGTTGCAGGGTCATGTTCTCCTTGGTCTGAGAGTCAAAACTGGGATTCTCAATCAGGCAGTTCACAAACAGCCACATGTGGTTCTTGACCTGAGGAGAGGGCGACGGAAATGTTTGTTTCAGGACATGGCTGAATTTATTCTGCGCTCTCATTGAGATCACTCTTCTGCAGCCAAAATACTCTGAAGATAAGAAAGACTCTGAACTCTAACGCACATGACACTCTCCACTGATAAAATCCATTACGAATGCAGAAGGTTAAATACCAGGGTGTTACCTGGAATGGTTTGACAGTCACCCCAGCCTTGTTTTTCTTCTTCACCACCTCGATCAGTTTTGTCACAATCTGATCTGCTACGTAGTCCGTGTGCCTTCCACCCTAATGAAGACACACCGCGACAAAGAACACAAAGTAAAAATACAAAGAACATACTTTGGAACTAACATTAAAAAAAGACCAAAATAAACTACCATTTCAGACTGAAGAGGAAAAAAAAAAAAAAGACGATATCCAGAAGGGGTGTACCTTTGTGGTGGCGATGCTGTTGACGAAGCTGACCTGCTGGAAGCCCTTTTCGCTCATGGTCAGACATACCTCCCAACGTGGGTTTACCACCTCGTGAACTACTGTGAGAGAACACCCAGTCTCGTCCACTTTATCCTTGACATACAGGTCCACGTAGCTGCGAAATCCACTCACCTGAAAGGAAGTCAGAAACAGAGGTATGGGATACCAGTAAGCGTACACTACAGCAGCCTAGTAATCCATCTACACAGGATAACATTTAGGCTCATGCACGTCTGTCAATATTAATAAAAACCTAAGAAAATATTTTATAACATTATAGCTTTAATACTTAGCAGCACAAAGAATAATGAAATTTGAACTTGAAACACCGGAGGGCAATGTAGTCTCTAAGTTCTTAAAAAAAGAATGTTATTCCCTAAGACCAACTGCTAGTTTATAGTGTAAATTTACACCAGTTACCATAAATCACCCAGTATTCTTAATACTGTATTTGAAACTAGGGCTTAACCATTGGTGAAAAATTATCAATTCTGATTTTATTATAAGAAATATTTTCAATCCAAACTAAATTGCAATTATTTTCAATAAATCAAGGTTCAGAAATGCTTGTAACCAAGAAGATTTGGCTTTTATTTTTTCTTTTGAGCATTGAATATTAAGCTCCAGGCTCTAATTTAGTTAGCGGAGATTAAAGTGCCCATTTAAAACTTAAGACAATGTTCTCAATAAATGTAGCCTATAATAAAAATAACAGCTCTTGCAATTGGAAAACTCAAACTTGAAGTTTGATTTAAACTGCATCAAGCACAGTAATTTCAAACAGACTTGATTATTTTGCTGCTGAGACTGTATAACCAGCACCTACGAAAAATGGGAGAGTTTGTCAGGCTTCTGAGCACTGCTGTCAGCCATTTTAAAAAGGTAACCATATAAACATTTGCAGGTTCAAACGCAAGTGCCAGTACACAAGCCCCTGTTGCTTTTCTTTGGGCTACATTAGACTTGTCATACCTTGATAACAGTTCATTTATGTATTTATATACAACTGAATAAAAATTTGAGCTGACAACATGCTGAAAACACTGGGCCTGGGAAAGATAATCCTGAGTGTTACTCACAGGCAGCCTGGTGCCGTTAAGAACGACCCGCACACCCTTGGTGGAGCCTGCAATGTCATAAGCTCGTCTGGTCATGAGAGCCACAGTGTCTCGGTCCAGCAACTGCATCTTAAACTTGGTCAAGTCTGGCTGAAAGGTGATGCATGTGTAGTCATCCCCGCTGAACGGCTTGATCTTGGCTTCACCTGCGCGGCCCATGTTATCGAACCACGTCTACGGGAAGAAGGGGAAATTATTAAAAAAAAAAAAATTATATATATATATATTTTATTTACTGTCTCAAATACACAGTCTGTGGGCCAGAAGCTTTGAATATTCAAATAGTCATGAAAGTATAATAGCATTTTAGTATAAGTTTAGTATAATCCCCAATTTGTATCATCTGCCACTTATAAATGTGCCAAACTGTATCAAAATTAAATTAGATTTAACTGAGAAATTGCCTAGTACAACCCTTCAGGCTTTTATTGTACTCTCTGTATTGCATTTTCTATCTTTTTTCTATTCCAATATTCACCCGTTTGTCCTATTGCACATAATGAAATTAAAAGAATTATATAATCAAACTGAAATGTATCCCACCTGTTTGAAGGAAAACATTGACTCTCTACAGGCCGTCTCCACAGTGAATTTGGTGCTGAAGATGTTACACAGCTTTGCACCGTAACCATTGCGACCACCTAATTTACAACATAATGAAACCAAAATGAAGGATATAAATGAAAAAAAACATTGGTGTTAGGAAAAAAAAAAAAAAAAAAAAAAAAAAAACTTAATATGTTGCCATCCATGTGTTGATGAGTCAAAATGACTGCTTGGCAGATACTTGGCAGAAAAGACATTCAAAGAGCCTAAGCGCCTCCACCTGTGACTTTCTTCTGGTCGTCGTCGTAGTTGCTGGACGTGAGCAGCTGGCCGAAGATGAGTGCGGGCACAAAGACTTTCTCCACTTTGTGCTCCACCACAGGAATTCCCTTCCCGTTGTTCCAGATGCTGATGGTGTTATTCTCACTGTAGGAACAAAGGGAGATTACACAGGTTATAGCTACATTCCTACAACTGCTTCTGTGAATTTGTGAACAGGTTTCATCTATAAGCACTCACGGATCAATGTTGATCTTGATGCAGTTCATGCTAGCATCCCTCTGCTTGTTATCTGCAGCATTGACTGGAGAAAGGAAACATCTATAAGTCACACAATTAGGAGTGGACACTGCCACTCTGAACACACTTTACACAGGTCCATCGAGCGGGCAAATTAACTGAAAACTAAACCAATTTTCCTCATCATTCTTCTTCCTGCAAGAAATTGATGTAATGTAACAGGCTCCTCCAACATACCCAGGATCTCATCAAATATCTTGTAGAGACCAGGCACAAATGTGACATCCCTGCAGTTCATCCCTACATCCTCGTCAAACACCCACATTTGCTGAATAAGAAAGAAAATAAAAATTCACATTCATTTTATGTATACAATAAGACATAATAGATGTATCAGCAGATCAGCTACAACTGAGGTAAGACAAAAATTGGCCAAGCTTAAATTTTCATATATAGCACTACTGATCCTGTGTGCATGAGGGTCACTTATCTTGGTTACCCACCTGCGTGAGCGGCTCTACAGAGCCGATGTAGGTGTCAGGCCGGAGCAGGATATGCTCCAGCTGGGTTTTCTTCTGGTAGATCCGCTCCACAGAGAGTCTCTTTTCATCTTTCTTGGTCTTGCTCACAGCCTTGTTCTCAAAGTAATTCTGAAAAGAAGAGAGTGAAATCTAAAATGGGCAAACCCTAGGCCAGCAGATAACAGATTTGAGCAGGACACGTCCTGTGCAAAATGCCCGATAGCATGTGGCATGGAAAACCAGCTTGTGAAATAGGTAAATACATTTGGAAGTACATTAAAGCAGAATTCTGAGCTGATGTTTATCTGGCCTCTGTATCAGACACATACATTATGGTCCAAACTGAAGAGACAGTAGCTCATAAGTTGCTGCACGGTTTCTGGTGGTCTGTCTGTAGTACATCAGAGAACAAAGGACAGTGTTGACTGGATGTTCAGTTCAGCAGTGACAAGGAGGTATTTTTAAACAACAGTAGTACTGCTGTGCCTGATCCATATGTACCAGCACAACACCCCACCACCACATCAGTGTCACTGCAGCACTGAGAATCATACCTGCTGCTTGGTGTTCCTGACCATTGGTGAACAGAGTGAAGAGGAGGCTACGTATTTAGAGCAACAGATGAATTACAGTCTTTAAATCTAGAACTATACAGTGCACTCATATGGTCATTTGGCCAGATGCTTAATATAAAAAAAACATTCTGGAGGACAGGTACCTACAAAATCCTAAACAATAACTTTAAATTAACTCAGAAGACTTAGGTTTGCATTCACAAGTGTGAAATAAACATCAAGGATAAGTTTGAATTTCTGGAAAGGAAGTGTCTGCAAGGCAAGGAAATTTGTTTTTGGGCAGAGTACATGAAAGCAACAAAATCAAGGGAAAATGTAGGGAAATGTGAATGTAATAAAAAGAAAAAACAAATATATAAAAAATATAGCATGCTTAATATCCCATAAAAAGAAAGAAAAAGAGAGCAGTGTGCTGTAAAACATTTAAATGCAGAGTAGTCCTCGGTATAACTAGCTATCTAGATAGTAACGTCTGCAAAGACAAAGAACATTAAACGTTTTAAAAGCTTAATTAATTATCAACGGCCCTTAAAAACAGTTGCATTGAATTTATAATAAACCCCTGTTTTAATCCGGGATTTTGTACTCTAGTTCACTAATAAATATGAAATAAATTTTTTAAAACGCTGTTACCTTCAGAGCTCCGTCTGTTGCGGCCATGTTTCCCTCCACTAGCCGTTATCTCTACAAAACACCGATTAAAAATAGCAGAAATATCTATTGCCTAAAGACGTTATGACTTTTTTTAAGTGCAACAGTTTAAAACCTAAAAACCTGTCTAATTGTTGTTCTTCTGTGTCCCTGTCTTTGTAAAACCCGTGTTTAAATCCTCTATTTCTGCAGTAACTTCCCCTAACTCTCGTACTCTACTTTCACCCGCCGCTTTGAAAATTCAAACTCAAGCAATTCAGCCTCCCGACTGCAGAGAGAGCCAATCACAAAACAGAGGAGGTGGAACTAACTAATCAAAGAATAATACAAGCGAGAGTAGCCAATCCTAGTGCCAAGTGTTCAAGAATAACCAATCATAGCGCTGGGGAGGCGGGATTAACTCAGAGGACCACCCATGTCATCCGTTTACTACCGTCAAGGTTGAATCATTCAGTTTTCTAAGAATCGATGCCGACTCCCAGACACTTTGGACGTGAAAAATTGATTCTTTGGGAGTCGATTCATAATTACAAATTATGAATTCCCAAATTCAGAATACAAATTAAAATGTGTATATTTGTTATTCATTCAATATTCACCTGTACAATATACATTTAAAGGGGACACTCTGGAGGAGCAGCTGTTCATTAACATTTGGTCACTTGGGGACAATTTTGTAGTCAATAATTATGCAAATTAATTAATGTCAACAGAAACTGATACATTATAAAATCATGCTGCTTTATATAGGAATGGGGGAAGTAGAAGTTAATCTGTAGCAGCACTAGCAATGCTAATTGGTTTGGCTGGGAGCAGGCAGGGATGTCTAACTTCAAATGATATCAAAGGACTATTTATTTCTTTCTAATTTTTACAAGTGTTTAAGTATTAACAATACAGCTAGCTGCTTGGGATGTGTATAGTCCAAAGGACCCTTAGCAGTTCTAACTGAGTTGCTGGGTAGGACAGCTCTAATAAAGGCAGGGTCTCAGGTGGCCTAGATTGGGTTAGCCTAGCTACTGGGTGTGACCACAGTGATGATCAAGCTGTCTATCATAACTTACACAGTGGTTTCAGGTCTGTTTCATTGTGAAACTGAAAACAGAAACACTGACCCGAAGGAAAGGGACAGCAAATTTCACTTTGTCCACCTCTGGCCGTTCGAACAGCTGTGACACACACTATTTGTATTTTCCCAAATGGGCAATTCCACACCTATAGCTTTATTTCTCCAGGCAATATTGTGTAGGTAATAAAGGCTGGAATGACAGTAACACATAATTCATGGGCATGGGTTTATTCTTCCCCTCCTCCATCCTCTCTGCACCTCCCTCTCTCTCTCTCTCTCTCTCTCTCTCTCTCTCTCTCTCTCTCTCTCCCCCCCTTTCATTTCATCACTGCTCTCGGGTGGGACAGCATATACATTGTGTGTGCATGTGTGTTTGTGAATGTCTATGGTGATTCCATTACACTGTGAATTGTCCTCCAGCATCCGGTCAGCAGTTGGAGGAGCAGCATGAGCCCCTGTCCCATCAGCTGAGGTTCCAGCTCGGGATCCAAGGTGAGTAACTGACTCACCCTCTCTCTCCCTGTCTCTTCTGCTAATTAAAAAATCACGCCTTTTCTCTCTCTTTGTTTACTGAGCATCATTTATACTGAGCAAATTGTCTTTGTCAGGAAGTGACTTTGCTTCAACAAGTACGTGCCTCAAAAGTCGTCTTTAATTTTTAATTTCTTTCCTCATCTTATTGTTTTTCATGTTCAATGCACCTTGTAATTTCATAATTCATATTTACTTAGCCATGTATAATCCATACAATTTTTATCCTTTACAATAAAAACAGGCTATTTTTATTAGTGCAGATATATATATGTAAATGACCTTGGTTCCAATTGGCTGCACTGTGCATGGCTTAATGTCTCATGGAAAATAGAAACTGCATAAAACAAACTGGATGAATTCATGAGACACTTCAGAAGAAAAAACAACAACTTATGGATTTGTGGATCATTTTCAAGGAAGCAGTGAACAATTTGCTTCCTTGTAGCCAAGAACATCACAATGTTGATTTGTTCTCTCAGTTTCCACCTCACAAACTCTTCTACATACAGAAACTCCAATAACTCTGCTACACACTGCAGAAACAACACCCCGCATCACTTTAGCATTAATGAGAGGGGCCACGTTGGCTAAAGATTGAGTGGATTTGTAAGTAATATTATGATTTTGACTTCGCAACCAAGGCTTTCTAGAAATATGTATTAAGAAAACTGCTGTTTTAGAACTTAAGCAAATTAAAAGATCACTTGGTTTGGCAAGGGTCCAGTAGCATTTTCTGCTAAAGACCTGCTGATGCAGACAAAGCTCAATTTTATCTTTGCCCATCTCCATATCGATTTGTTTGCTATTGCTTTTTCCTCTGCCTGTCAGCTACTTAGCAGTCCTCCTCCACTTATACTTATAGATGGGGCAATGTGAGTGTGTGTGTGGGGGGGTGGGTTTATGGCCATTAACTCCATATCAGGAAAGAATGGACATCTTATTGTAATATATATTGAGCCAGCTCCCCTGGTACAGACACATGGCTAGTAATAACACGCTAGCGATGCTAGTAATCACTGTCAGATATGTCGCCTGTATATGTGGGTACGTGTGTGGGTGGTGATGGGTGTGGGTGCACACGTGTTCTAATGAATTTCAGGAATGTTTAACCCCGGCTAAGCCCATGATGACTGAACTTGTCCTTAGCTATAGGGGGGAAATGGGGGTCCCAAGTGGATCAGTGCAGTCAGCTGTCAGAGAGGTTAAAGTTGACAGAGCAGAGGACAATAGATTAAGCTCTAAAAGAGAATTAGTTTAATCCCATCACAATATTCCTAATTTATATATATATATATACATACAAACACACAGACATGTGGATAGGAGAAACACATAAACACATAGACACAGTAATGGACAAAGACAGACAGTTGTGGTCACTGGCTTCCTGTAATGTTCGTAGTTTTGTGTTTATGTCGCATGTCTGCAGTGAAAGTCCCCAAATTGTTTGGCTCATAAAAATTTCAGCAGCGTCTCCATTGCTCAGTCCATTAGCTCTGAACCCCTCCACTAAAAGCTCTGACCATGAGCTACAAGGCCAGACTCTAGTAGTCAGTGAGGACACATCCACTAACACAACCAGGTCATATACAAACAGAGCACAAACAGTTAAACTGTGCTTGTTCGAGCTGATTACCACTCGCTGAAGGTGCTGGGGAGCAGATGGCTCAGAGACTCTGCCCTGAAACGCCCCTCAGACTGGACACAGCGGGCAGGAAACACACTCTCTATCTGACCAACTGCTCAGCACACACAGACGCACACTCACAGAGAGAGTGAGAAAGAGAGGCATGAAACATATAGTCTGTTTCTAAAGTAAAGCATGTATCTCCAACGTAGTAACTTAACCTAAGAAGGAAAAACCCTTAACTTTAAATGGAAGTCAGTGTAAGAATATTCTCAGTAAATATGGAGCATTTCTACTGGTCCATTCATCATGAAATTTTAACAGTGTGAAGGACAATGCTGTGAACAGATTATGTAGCAAAATAAAAATCTACAAAAATGGATATACTCAGTGATATGAGTCAAATTTGCTCATGAATTAATTATATAAATTGAAAGTTAAAATCTCTGTTAATAATATCATTTATTCATGAGGAAAAGATGTGAATTTTTATTATCTTTTTAATTTTATTTGCATATATATATATATATATATATATATATATATTTTTTTTTTTACAATTTTCTCACTGAATTTAAACAAAAGCATAATATGAATACAGACACAAATACAAAATATAAAATGAAATGAAGCCTTTTTCTGTCTGCACCATCTTGTAGTGTGTAAAACATATAAATGTATATTTCCTTTTCCTCCAGGTTGATGTGGTCATGTCGTCCACTCCTCTGGCCGAGAGAGTAGAAGACGTTTTTGGTGAGTGACCTCTTCACCCTCCCATCCCCCGCTCCATTAGCCCTTTAATTTACACACACTCAGAGTGCATTATGGGCCGCGAGCAGGAGGCTTCTCCCAGGGTCTGCACGCTGTCAGGAAACTGGATACGCTTCTGGACTAGATCCTATCTCTGCTCTTCCATTTGACACATTCATGCTCGAGGTTGATGCAGCATAGTGGATAATGCTGATACTGTCCACATACCAAACTGGGGTTTGATACCCAGCTCAGGGAGGAACACCACACTACAGTAATAAGAGTCCTTGAGCAAGACATTTGCCTACATCTGTAACATGATTGGAACTGTTGCTCTCGATAATGACATCAGCCTCAACTATAAATGTTGTTGTGCGTTTGCTTGGGATCTTCACGTGCAGCTATTCTTGATTTTTGTTGTGGATTCAGTGAGGTCGTCCGCACCTCTGACCTCAGCCTATACCTCTGACCCCTGAAAAAAAAAAATCAATAACATAAAAAATGTCTCATGTACATAAGCAAGAGCCTCGGCTGTAAATATAAGCAAGTCTTGAGAATATTTAAGGGTTGAATTCCTATGATATTTCTTTTTTATTATTATTAATAATTGTATAATAAAAGGGGCGGCACGGTGGCGCAGCAGGTAGTGTCGCAATCACACAGCTCCAGGGGCCTTGAGGTTGTAAGTTTGATTCCCGCTCCAGGTGACTGTCTGTGAGGAGTTGGTGTGTTCTCCCTGTGTCCGCGTGGGTTTCCTCCGGGTGCTCCGGTTTTCTCCCACAGTCCAAAAACACACGTTGGTAGGTGGATTGGAGACTCAAAAGTCTCCGTAGGTGTGAGTGAATGTGTGTGTGTGTGTCTGTGTTGCCCTGTGAAGGACTGGCGCCCCCTCCAGGGTGTATTCCCGCCTTGCAGCCAATGATTCCAGGTAGGCTCTGGACCCACCGCGACCCTGAATTGGATAAGCGGTTACAGATAATGAATGATTGTATAATAAAATGTATAGCTAATAGTAGCATTGATGTGAATTTTGTTAATTCTTTTTCATAGTGAAACTTACAATGTCAAAATTGTTTACAGTGGTGGTGATAGGAACCAGATGTCTAATGAGTTTCTCAAAGCTACAGATTCAAGGATGGTTTTGGATAGTAATCCCTGATAAAAAAAAAAAAAAAAAAAAAAACTAACAGAACAAACAAAACCAATATACAGGATGTTTTGCTTTGGAAGTAGTTATGTAGTAGTTAAACCAGCCTAAACTAAAAATTCCTGCTGGTCTAATTATTTTCCTGAGGCCTTATGGGGACCCCTGGTTAATATCACCACCACTGAGTCTGAAATCCTCTTCATTCAGTCCAACTCTCTATGAGTCTGCTTACATCTCAGCCACTGCACTATGCAGAATTAGTCAAAGTTCCTCTTTAAAATCTCCACGCTTTTTAAAGTGTGTAATTGCTTCCATTAGTTGTTAGCTCTGTTAGTGACATTAGCGTCGTAGCTCCAGTATAAATCTAAAAAAACAAACTTCAGACACTTAAAGTGGTTTGGCTGATCAAAGCTATTTTGATGTAAGGGAACGATTGTTTAAATTTGTATCTTTGAAGCAGCAGTACACTTGTCTTGTCTCTGAAATGGCTTCAGTTGTTCCCTTCGAATGAGGCAGACGTTCTCCTCGCAATTACAGCAATCCAGGCTGCTGTGTCCAATCGATAGCTTTATTTTGTGCCGTGAACATTGTCGCTCCTGACAGCCAGCAATTGCAGGATATTGATTCCTGCTCGGTGCAGGGCATCCTCCTTGCTCCCTAATTCATTTTCTTGGCAGTAGGAAGGCAGTAGCAGCTCCATTTAGGAATTCAGTGCTGCACATTAAGGGTCACAGATAAGGACACTGGGTATGGATGTATTAATACATAACTGTGCAGACAGATGGAGGATAAACTATATCTACAATTCGTCATACTGTGTGCAACTGACCATAAATAGGGATGGGGGTGATCACAGATCAGGGTTAGTCTAAGATGCTTCACACAAATTTACCCTGGGTCTTTATTCTGAAAGCACTGCAGGCTACTGTAAGTGAGGCAGTCTAGAGTTACACCTGCTCATATTGTCTCACTAAGTGGAGGATTAGAAAGGACACTCAACCTGCTTTGATGCTATATGTTTGTGAGTGTACTGTGGTGAAATCACACATTTAAAACAAGTTAAGATACCCAAACCATCATATCTGAAAGTGTCAGCAGTCAATAAGCACTTACTGGGATAAGGAAATAGACACAAAAGAACATTTCCAGTTTGAATAAAGACTCTGGAGGTGACAGCTCTGCTAGACTGAGGCTAGAGCATTATGCACTGATGTGAGGATGTGAGTTCCCAGTTCATCACTAGTGTCAGGCTGTAGTAGCAATCTGTATAAGCAAGGGCTGTAAGCAGCTTTGAATATGGCAAGCAGAGGGCAAATAGGTGACCTTAACTTTAGCTAAGGCACTACAGCTTTACACAGATAGCAATGAATGTTTGGCCCAAATGTGGCACATTTGCAGTTCACGTATAGCCCACATTTGGAACTGAATGATGGTGGTAACTCAGGATGACTCTAGCTGCCAAAACTCCACTGTATATGAGTCAGGTTGGTTGTGGAACAAATCGACAGTTGGCCCTCACAACATTAGCCAGTGCGGTAACTGAACTGTAAGGCCCAACTGTGTAAGCTATCTGGGTAATCTCTGGTTGAACAGCTTCTCATCACTCAAACAGGTAATATGTGGCATTTGGACAGCTTTATATATGTTTTGTTGTGTAATGAATTGCTTAATTACTTGAATGGCAGTTAGCATTACTAACAAAAATATAATTTTTTTTTATAACTTTTAACCCCTGATCAGACCTGACAGAGGTGGTGCCTGAGACAGAACGACTAGACAGCAGTCTGCAAAAAGCCAAAGCCCAGCTGTCAATCAAAACCAGGAGGCACCGCCCCTCCAGGTCCCGCCTTAGAGACAGCCTGAGCTCTACAGAGGGTGAAGATAGCTTTGATGGAAAGGTATGTGTGCTTATAAACCTTTATTTCATCTGTAGTGGTCAAAGGGGAGGGCAACCTGACAATGTGTATCGTTAGTTTGATGAATTAGAACACAATGCTAATAATTTGTGATGCATATTTTGCATTGTGAAAAATGTTTTGAAATATTGTGATGTTACATTTTGCCTCCCAAACATACCATAAGGCCAAAAGCCCATGAACAAAGTCTTTTTGAGCTGTCCTAACAACCTGACACAGTTTGAGACAAGTGTGTATTCTCCTAGGCCTGCTGTTAGCATAACATGTATGCTAATTGGTCAGTTACAAGCTTGAGGTGTTTGTGAGCTGCATTAGCCTCGTAGCTCCAGAAAAAAACAGACACCTGTGTAGGCATAGCCTCCCCAAATAAGTCCCCCGCCCAAGAACAGTCGACACACACACACACACACACAATAAACACATCTTGCCATGTCTGGTTTATGTTCTGTATATTTATTTCTTGCTCTAGAGCTTCAGCAGTCCTCCACACAGCACCTACTCTCCTCTTCATCCCTCCCTCCGTTGCTCCTCACCCCCCACTGAGCTCCAGCTTTCTTCCTCCTCCTCTTCCTCTCCTGCCTGGAGAGACAGATCCTTCACCTTGGACCCCTTTCCCGAGACTCCGGAGCGGAGAGGCCGGTACAAACATTTGCTGGACACTTCCTCTCAGGAGACTCTGCTAGTGACAACTTCAGGCATCACCTCCAAACCCTGCACCAGGTCAGAAACCTCTACTCCAGCCCACCTGTGCAAGGGGGACAACGACCAGCTGCATCAGGAGGACCATTCGCTCCTGCGCCAGAGGGACCACTCTCCAAGTGAAGGTGGAATGCCTACAACGTACACAGTAGCTTTATTAGAAACCACTAGGTTATAATTCCACTTACACATGCACATGCTTTTGGAGTGCTTTTTCCTGATGGACATTTTCAAATGACTTAATTTGTAGTTCTTTTTTACATAATAAAATTATTTGTTGTATAAAAACGCTTTAAGACTTATTTGTACACCTAATATGTGAAGAATTACAGACTTTTCTAAGGCACAGTAGAATCTGACCATTCTGGCATTTTATTTTATTTTATTTTTATTCACAAATTTTTATACTGCTCCATATTTACATCCAGATGACGGCCATGACGTTGTTTCAGATGAACCGGGCAGCCCAACAGTTCTGCTGGACAAGAAGACCAGGAGGCGGTTCCTTGACCTGGGGTCAGTGCAATGCCTCTCATTAACAGAATCAGTGAAAATTGGTCCCATCTCTCTTTGGGGTTAAGCTTGGTAAATGATTCTTTGCTCCTCTTTTATTTGCTTTCATTCCTTTGGACAGGGTCACTTTACGTCGCACATATGGGAAGGTCAAGAAGGACAGAGTCAACAGGCTATCTGCAGGAAGCCAGTATGTGTAGAGTGTGTGTGTGTGTGTGTGTGTGCTATATGAGCATCCCATTGTTTGCCCTACAGAAATGAATTTCATTGGCAAGCTATGGATTATATTTAAATTAATGTCTTCAGTTCACTTTCTTGTGTGTTGTAGGGAGCCTGCGAAAGCAGAATGCCGTGTCTCACGTTCCTCCGGCCCACCGTTTGTGCCTTTCTCCTGGTTTAGTGATAGAATCAAAGGTTCCAGCTCTCCCAAATCCTCCAGCCAATCTCCGGCCAAGTCACTAACTAAGGTAACTCAAGTGATATTCAGTCATTGCTTATTGATCATGCACAGAAACAGGGCTTTAGAGGGCTTTAATCGATATGTTTACCAGTCATGATATAGCCCTTTTTCAACCAAATGTACTGGTTTTGTTCAGGATTGTTAGAACCTTGATACTTTCCAGCAAACCTGCCCCTGTCTTCTGCCCCAGTTTTGATGGGAACCAAGGCTGTGCCACTTTACAGAGCTGCTGTCTGTTTTAACCAGGACAATGCCAGAGTCAGGAGTCAGGAAAGGGTCAATGTATATCCAATGTTCAATGTATATCCAATGTTCAATGTAAATCCAATGTTCAATATGGACAATAGGGTCCAATCATGTGCCTTGAGTCACAGTGAAATCACACACACAGCAATTCCCTGCTTTTATTTCCTTACGATTTTTAAAAATGTTTTCAAATCAGAAAAATGGCAAGTGACCCGGCCTTTAGTTTAGCTGGACACACCCAGAAACGTAAACATGGTTTATGCTGAAGAGTAGTTGGCAATTAGTCACAGGGAGGTAGCTGTAGATAGAGGATGAGCTGGTAGTCTGGGGCGGGTAGCAAAACACCCCGAGGGTCAGTCTTCCATCCATGTCAGGTAGGACAGGTGGGCAGACATTTATCTGGAAAGAGTAGAGATGAAATTAGTTATGTTTTGAATGTGAATATCTACAACCTGAATGATCACATGCAAGTGTTTACCACAATGTTCTACGTCCATGAACCCCTGGATGTACAGCTGCTATCTAAGGTCTTAAGAATAACCTTGCTTCCTAGCCGTCTTAGCTAAATTAGCATTGTAGCTCCAGTGCAAAACTAAATATGCATAATTCAGACACAAGTAATGTTTTGGGTGATTGACCGCATTTGAAGAGAGATTTTGGCTCTTTCTTTAGTTGTCATTTTAATGATTAACATAATTACTCTGCTCTCTCTTTGGAAGTGCTCCAGCCAGGATGAAGAATTTGACTCATCTGTTGGTCTTCTGGAGAGCCATAGCAGGTCCAGCAAACCTGAGTCGTCCCAGCCCTACCGCAGCCTGTCTGAACACTCAGATGAGGTGAGGATGTGTAAAATTTTGTTCAGTTAATTTGGTCACTTTGGTTTGCTAATATATGATTGCTAATATATTCAAGCATCAGGCCACTGTCTGTTAGTACTGGTTCATGTACTTACACAAAATGGTGGACAAACTGACATTTCACCAATTTTTCTGTATTGATTTACATCATAAATGGCTTTCAGCAGTCAGCAAATTATATTTGCTTTATGCTGTGATTAAATGAGAGAGATTAGCAACATATATACACTGTGCTTTAAATAGGCTAGCAACCGAGTTAGCTCTATGGGTTTAACAATGTGAGATGCAGAATTTATTTTTCAAAAATTTAAATTCATATTCAGCTTTGGCTTCGAGTTAAATTTCCCTTCGAATGGCTCTTTAGCCAGCACTGAAGTCAATATTCAAGTGCCAATATCCACAACATTATCAATGACAATATCCAGGCACGCTGTTCCCCCCAAAATACAGACCTTGATTTTTGATCCACTGGTGTCCAAACAAGGAAGAAGAGTTAGCTGTTGACTAAGTAATTTAAGAAAGTGATACTTGTATATTATCAGTAGGTATGATTATATCATGGATACTGCACGTTTTTAAAACTTTAATACTGAAAAATGGCACATTTATATTTACTTAGAGTATGTTAAATAGTTCCACTAGTGTCCACATTTGTAGAATATTACTTCTCAGCTTTTATAACAGAAAATGTTAATAATAATTATAATAATAATAATAATAACTCAAAATATATAACCTCAGACCAGAATTGTTCATTGTTTTTTCATAATAATAAATAGGTTACAACTTTGAACAATGATCAAAAAAAACATCTTATCCACTTTTCCATTGTCAAATAAGAAGACAACAGTCAATTTCAGACAATGACTTTATGGTACACTTTCAGTTACAAGGAATTTGGAAGATCAGTGGAT
Source organism: Hoplias malabaricus (assembly GCF_029633855.1). Classification (NCBI taxonomy): domain Eukaryota; kingdom Metazoa; phylum Chordata; class Actinopteri; order Characiformes; family Erythrinidae; genus Hoplias; species Hoplias malabaricus. The sequence goes on along the minus strand of NC_089802.1, from coordinate 29,626,650 downwards.
AATGAAAAATACAAACAATAAAGAGAATTACAAAATATTTATGTAAAAATTAAATGTAAGCATTAAAAACGAATAAAAAGCCAAAAGACCAAATTACTATCAATGGAAAAGGGACACAAATAATAACTGCTGCTGTATTTCAGGCATGTGATAGCAGCAGAAGTCCGGAACCCTGTCTTGGAAAAAAGAAGGCCCTCCTGCCATTTTCAACAAGTGGACGAGACCGAACGGAGAAGCAGAACGGAGTCCACAGCAATAACGGAGATGGACAGAAATTATTGACCACTTGATGGCAGCATGTGTCTGTGTTTCCAGGCAGAAGCACTCAACGTCCCACAGCTGAATTAATGAAGAAGAGATGATTCTTCCAGCGGTTTTTCAGATGTAAATACTGTAGTTGTAGTTATTATGTAATATGCAGACTTTAAATCTGTAAGATTGGATGGTGGCTTAATAAAGATTTTTTTTTTTAAATGACGAACTTTGAATAAATTCTGGCACTTTATTTATCTTATTAAAAAAAATAATAAATAAATAAAATAAAATAATGGGGCTTCCAGTTCATGCAACTCACAGTTCCCATGTCACAGCCCTTACATATTGTTAAGACAAAATTATTAAATACAATATAAATTAAACTCTTTTTTTTTGGTAATTTATAAATATGATTAATTTCTCATTCACTAGCTCAATGTGTTTTAGAAAATGCATTTAGCAACCCATCAGACTGGTAAACCAATGTGTTTAAAAGAAAAAAAAAGGTTTTCTTTCAAAACAAAAGGTCAATCTTTTTTTTTTCAATAAAAAGCTGTGTGTTATGTTTTATTAATTCATGGAAGGCTAAGAAATATAGCTAATCTTGATAAACAAGAAATTGGTGCAGGAAACTGTTAATAAATTGAGCCCTAACCCTGCTATCTTCAAAGTATACACTTTGAAGGCATCAATTTCATGCAGACCTGCAGATTAAATCAAGGGTGCCAGTACCTGAAGACCGTATCAGGCTTTGGCTTTCGGATCTGTATGTATGTTTTGTTTGAGTATGAATATTATCTGAACTGAAAAAAATGGGCTAAATTGCTGAAACTAACTGGTTGGGGAAAATAAATCCCTTTAACAGACTCTGAAATCTGACGGCCATGTCGAGTTTGAATTCTAAAGCGTGACAACCGATTGGACGAGGCCAAAACCAGCACGTAAGCGCAGTCGACCAATCACAGCTCGTGGTGTTGCTGACTGGAACATGGCGCTGGTTGTGTGGGAACGAAGCGAATTGAATTGAAACCAAGGTTCATCATTGTTTTTAACCTAAAATAAAGAATACTTTCAGGTAAAAGCGTACTGTAACATTATATTTAACAGCATGAAGCTAACGTATCTATTTTACCTTACAGTCGGACGGTGTATATCAACTGTGTATTTGTTTTTCCTGAAGCTGCTATGCTTTATTGGCGGTGTAATATTAGACCTTATTTCATATCACACATAAACACAAACAAGAAGTTTAATAGAGGTTTCTGTTTACATTTTAAACTGTATACTTCAGTTTAAAATGTAAACAGAGTCATTGGCAGAATCAGAGTAATGTACATTAGTGCTGGTAAGAACCAGGTATTTAAAGACAATACAAATATCGTCCTGAAATGCGTCTGAAATTAATTTATTGTATATTTGTGGCTCAATGAACATGCAATTAATCTATCCACCCAGCCTCCTCAATCACCTCCGTATTGATTGGTTGCTTAGGTTTATGACATCAGAAACCTGGCTCTCTGAATCCCCCAATTTGTGAGCAGAAAAGAAAACTTATTTTTCCATAATTCTGTATGAAATGCAGGAGGACAACTGTGGTTGTAATTAGTAAATAAAATGTCTGGGGTATTGGTGTATTACTTTGAGGTGTTTTGCAGAATGAAGGTGGTAAACTTGAAGCAGGCCATCCTGCAGGCATGGAAGGAACGCTGGAGCGACTACCAGTGGGCCATCAACATCAAGAAAAACTGCCCTAAAGGAGCCACATGGGATTACCTCAATCTGGCAGGTGGGGTTTTGGGGTGGAGTGGATGTTCTTGGCAGGTGTTTGGCCAAAGAAAATCACATGTGATGAATTTTTTCCTCACCTTGTGTCAGAATGTTTAAACTGTCTTAAATTTAATTACTTGCTTGACAGTTAGCTGTTATACGTAGCGACTCGAAATTTAATCTTGATAGAGTTGTAAATAAATAGTATGTTTAATGTGTAACTCCTATCCACATGGCTTAATGAACCTTAGTTTGGTGTGTGGACAGCAGGGGTATTAATAAGAATTATGCTACACCAAACACTCACACAAGAAACCACTTTATTTCTTTCCTGATGTAGAGGCTTTGCTGGAGCAGGCGATGATTGGACCTTCTCCAAACCCTTTAATACTCTCCTACCTGAAGTATGCCATCAGTTCTCAGGTCAGTCCCTTCAGAGAAGTGTGACGTGCAAATGAAAGAGAGCTTCTGCTGTTTGTCTGAGCTCACAAAACAAATCATAAATTTACTGGAAAATGTGGAGTATTAAAGTAACACCTAAATAATAACTTAATTAGAAGTTATTTTTAATTTCCTTAAAGTTGCTCTCAGTGTTGCCCTGAAAAGCTATGTATAAAGTATTGGTAGTAGCAGTCTGTAATTTATTTTTTCTCCTCTTCACATTGTTCTGTGCCTCTGTTTGTCCTGTAGATGGTGTCCTGCTCCAGTGTTCTCACTGCAGTCAGCAAGGTTGGTACTCGTCCATCAAAACATTTCCTTATTGCAGAAATAGCAGCTCTACTGCAATGTGTCTGAACTCAGCGATGATCTCACATTAATGCTGACTGGCTCCAATAGTGATTAAGAGGTTGAATTAAGTGAAATAGACTGATTTTATTAGAATACCCTTCAATGTTATAACCATAGCATGTCACTGTCTCTCTTTCATATCAATCTTAAATAACACACTGTTTTTATAGAGGATACGAAATGGTTTGTTGTAGGTTTAGATGATTAAGTGTTAATATAATAGTTATAACTTCACGATATGCCCAGGATTTAAGCAGCTCATGCGGAATGTACGCTTGTCAGAGAAAGACCAGTGAGCTGAAGTAAGGTATAAAAGAATGAACCCCTTTAAAGGTCAGGACCATCAGCATGTCCAAACGTCTGTATAATAACTCGGGTGCTTAAGTAAGTGGAGTTTAATCTTGTCCCTGGAGGTGTAACTCCTCCCTGTTCTGACTTGCCTGTAACTTCAGCTATAAGGTGCCTTCGCTGCTATATTTGAAGCCTACAGATTTTATTTACAGTCTAAATAATGATCGACTGAGACGAGATTTAAAACAACGTGTTTATGTACCGATGTCTATATCTTCTATGAAAAAAATGTTTTTAAATATTATGAGGTGTTATTTGTGCCATATCCATGTGTTGGTAGTTTGACGACTTCTCCCGAGAGCTCTGCGTCAAATCCCTTTTGGAGATAATGGACATGTTCTCCCACTCCCTCAGGTATTATGCATGAAGACAAAGGTCTTACATTACTTTATAAAAAAACATTCTCACTGATGATATTAGAACATAACACATAGGAACTTTAAAAATTCTGATAGGTACAGCACATATTCAAAAATATTAGTGACCTGTATCTATCTGTTTGTAATGTGAATGAATTTGTCCCTAATGTGGCACACATGCGTATATTTTTAGGTTTATATGGCTCTGTCCCAAATGAGTTTCCAAGTCCTGTGGAGTGCACAGTCAAGTACAGCACAAAATCCATGTACAGCACAAAGTCCAAAGCACCTTTTTTAATATTCTGTGCATTAATTTGGTGCATATGCAATAGTTTCATCACTCATGCAGTGCAGTATTTAGGAAACACGGAGCTGTTTGAGACACAGCCTGCAGTTCCTGGCTGAAAACCACATGCAAATGTGTACAGACATCTGACCACATGTTCCTGTTGCATGCCTGCCAATCAGAAATGTGTCCCATCTAGGACCACAAATGAAAGAGACTCTAATCTGATTTGATAAGCTTGGATTTGACATCTCCACACAGTGATGAAAAAAATTAGGTTTGAGTCACTTCAGCCTTGTAATGTGAACATAGCACACAGTTTTCGTACCAAAAATGCTGTCAATGGACCAAGATTAGTTTCGTTTCTGAAGTCTGCTGCTTAAGTTTTGGGCTTGTTTGACCAGCTTCATTTAACAGCCTCGTTATGCAACAAACATCTGTGGACAGTACAATAAATATGCGATTAATGGATGTCAATTTTTTAAAAATATTTTCTTTTTTTTTAAATTTCTTGTTTTGATTTTGTATTAAATAATTTGATGAACTCACCGCGACCCTGAAATGGAGAAGCAGAAAAGAAAATGTATGTAATTTGATGAACTGTAGGTTTATATGCGTGTAGTAAATGAGATTTTATCATAATTGAGGGTTAAAAATCTAATACCAAAATGTTACCAAAGATATATTCTGCCTCTATCCTATTAAATTCAGCTTTTTTCGTCTCCTCACTCTTCTCTTGTCTCCTTATGGCTGCTGTCCTTAGCTGTTATGGTAAAGCCGAGGAGTGCATTGGCCTATGCCGCGCCCTGCTGGGCATCCTGGTGTGGCTTCTGCAGGGCTGTGCATGGTACTGCGAAAAGCTGCGTGAGCCTGGAGCACTGCCAGCAGGAGAGGTCAGTCTCAAGGCCTGCCATGAGAGACTGGACAGCCTCCTGCAGCGGACCAAGAACAGAGCCCTGGTGCATATTGCACGCTTGGAGGAACAAGGTGAGTGTGAACACTCTTCCAAAAGTTACATAGTGCGGTTCAGCAGTGCTGAGGTTGGAATAGTAATGGGAGAGGCTCTGTTCTTACTATTACAAGCCTGTAAAGCATCAAAGCATCTATGACATTAAAATGATTACATCTCTGCAGCTTCCTGGACCAACGTAGAACAAGCCTTGTTGAAATTGACGGAGAACCTTGGTAACTTGCCCAATCAGACACTGAGGAGCAAGCTAGAGGAGTGTGTTTCGCTGGTGAAGAGGTGAGAGATTGGGTGACTCGTAGTTAATAGGGAGAGTAAATTAATAAATAACCCAATTGGAGGTGTGTTGGTCACTTCCTCTTCCAATGTTTTTTTTGGTACAGGGTCTTGTTAGGGGGCTTTTCACTATCCACTCACATGGGTTATAAGTTATGTAGGTTAAGCAAGTTTAAAAAGACCATGTGACACAGTAGTGCAACAGGTAGTGTTTGCTGTCACAGCTCCATGATCCTGAGGTTCTCAGTGCAGTACCTGCCTTGAGTCAGAGTGCTTGTTTGGAGTTTGGTGTGTTCTCTCTGTGTCTGTGTGGGTTTCCTCCGGGTGCTTCAGTTTCTTCCTCCAGTCCAAACACACATGTTGGTAGGTGGATTGGCTGTGCGTAGCTTTCTACGATTGTGAGTGACAGTGCCATGCCCACAGTGTGCTTCTTGCCTTATGCCCAATGATTCCAGGTTGGTTCTGGACCCACCACGACCCTGATCAGGATGAAGCAGTTACAGAGCATGAATGAATTTTTAATAACGTTGTATTCTGTAAAACATATCCAAGCTAGCAACAACAACTGCGAAAGGATGTATTTGTGATGAACAAGGGTAGACTGAAGCTAATTTACTCAATTTATCGGCCCAATTGTTGTGCTGTGTTCTTACATGTCCATCAGATGTAGTGAATAATATACGTTTGCTGTACTTTGTTGATTTTCTCTCTGCCTCTTCAGTATTCCTCAGATGCTGTGTATTCAGGGTGACCCTCCGGTCCACACCTCCTTCCCTTCAGTTCACGCCTTCATCATGCTGGAGGGGACCATGAATCTGACGGGAGAGATACAGCCGCTGGTGGAGCAGCTCATGATGATCAAGAGGATGCAGGTAGGACTGGACTACATGTCCCAGCATTCAAAGCTGTAAGTAAAGTTATAATGAGATTAGGTATAAAAAAAAATGAGGACTTGTTACTCAGTCCTCAAAAAAACAACAAAAAAACCCAAATTCCTTTAGATCTGTCATCAGCATCTGATTTCTGTGTGATGCTGTGCATTGTAGTCATGAATGAAACAAAGTAAAAGCATACTATATTAAGTATCAACACGTTTACTGTAATAATGGCAGTTATTGTATTGTAATGCTGTTTTGAACAGATACATTAAATTTTTTTTCCACTCTTCCTGCGCCATAGCGTATTCCTTCTCCTCTGTTTGTTCTGGAGATCTGGAAGGCCTGCTTCACTGGCCTCATCGAATCTCCTGAAGGCAACGAGGAGCTCAAATGGACTGCCTTCACCTTCCTTAAGGTCTGTACTTGAATGGACTTTTATGCACATTCTGTTCAGATTGTATCAGAGATGATCACGACCAAATTCAGGACACGTTTGTCCAAATAACCACTAACGCTGACAATGAATTAAAATGACTACAGCGTGAAAATGACTACAGTAGAGCAATGTTTACAGTTTTAAATTGTGTCCTCCATTTTTATAAATTGTACTGTCACCCCTTATAAGTTTCAAATCAGTACAGTAGCACTGTAAACCTTTTCAGCTTTGTTTTTGCTCTCTCCTATTTTCTGCTCTCAGATTCCTCAGGTTTTGCTGAGGCTGAAGAAATATCCTCAGGGAGAGAAGGTAGATTTAACCCGGACTTCACTCTTCTTCACATCTTCTCAGTGTGTTTTATTGTTCTATTATAGAAATGTATGGGAGCACGTCCATGCCTCTTTCAACATATACATGCCCTGTTCTGTCTGTTCTCTCGTCAGGATTTCATGGAAGAGGTGAACATGGCATTCGAGTACCTGCTGAAGCTAACGCCACTGCTGGACAAAGCTGACCAGAGATGCAAGTACGTAACCTTAGATATGATGCTGTTAGTCCTATAAAGGTCTGTGAATTGTGACATCAGAGGTATGAGATGTTTTATAGATATATTTTTTAATTCTTTATTTATTGGGTGATATCTTTGTACTCATTGTTTCATAACAACAAATAAACGAAATCAGTATTTCATCCAGATGATGAAGTTCTGTCTACAAATACTCAAAATTTCTAGCATTAACAGTGCTTTTAGCAATTTCAGACTCTTGTCCTGTTCCTGCCTTGTGTTTAAGGACACCACGACCCTGAACAGGATGGAGCTTTTTTACAAGATGACTGACTGAACTGCTCTGTGATAAAGAAATACACATCGGTTCAAAACATTGAAGTCCCTCAGTATTAACTTTTTAAAATGTTATATTTGTTGTTTTGTTTATTTTTTTAAATTCTTACTCCCATTCCCATTCATATCACAGTGAAAATGGAAAAAATATCTAAACCATACTGTAAATAGAGGAGTGTGGTGTGTTCTCCCCGTGTCCGCGTGGGTTTCCTCCGGGTGCTCCGGTTTCCTCCCACGGTCCAAAAACACACGTTGGTAGATGGATTGGCGACTCAAAAGTGTCCGTAAGTGTGAGTGTTTGAGTGAATGTGTGAGTGTATGTCGCCCTGGGAAGGACTGGCCCCCCCTCCAGGGTGTGTTCCTGCCTTGCGCCCAATGATTCCGGGTAGACTCCAGACTCACTGTGACCCTGAGCTGGATAAGCGGTTACAGACAATGAATGAATTAATGCTGTAAATATTGCACAGTGTTTTATATTTTTAAATAATCAGCTTTGTGTGAGCTTCAAGCATATCCACAAGAGAGAAGATTGCAGCATTAGTGACAGTGCTCCTCCTCATGTTTTATGTATAGGTTTATTAGCTGTATTTCTTTTTCTGTGTGTGTGTGTGTGTGTGTGTGTAGTTGTGACTGCCTCAGTCTGCTGCTTCAGGAGTGTAACAAGCTGGGCCTGCTGTCTGAATCCAACACTGCTGCTCTCACTGCCAAAAGGTACATCACTCATCTTCATCTATATGACTGTCCATGTCTTTCCAACCCAAGCATCGCTCTCCTTCTTTTACAGCTTCCCCTGTTTCTCCTTTAGATCCTCTTTGCATTTTTCAATTGTCCCCATGTTCTAAGCTTTTATGCCTTAACCAATAAATTATGGTGAAATGTTATAAAATTGGTGGATTTATCCCTTATGAAATATTGGCATGCACAATTGGACACCCATGTTCCTGCAAAATTCTCAACAGATTTGCTTAATAAAGGCCTTATTCACCGTTTGTGTGCACATTTCTGCAGGTCAGAGGACAGGGAATACGCCCCGAAGTTGAAGACCGCAGAGAACGCCAACATCCAGCCCAACCCCGGCCTCATCCTGAGGGCAGAACCTACGGTCACCAACATACTGAAGGTGTGCTGGCCTGGATATCATCCCACTGGCCATAACTTTACATCTCTGACACACCGCTGACTTTCCTTTGTTTCCTAACTCTGTCTAAAAACCCTGTCTTACGTCAAGTCCCAGCCCTCGACTCCTTTTCTGAATCTTCATTAGGACTGTCGTCATGAGCCAGAAAACTGATCACAGATATTTATTATTACACTAAATAAAGATATAATTTAAAAACGCAGTGATTAAAATTATTAAATACTGAGCATTATATTAGAAATATTAGAAATATATCAAGGTTTACGTCAGGAGAAAATGGATTATCAACCTAGCTTTTAAACCTAATTCCATGAAATTTTTTAAAATTAATTACCTTTCTATGAATGTAGAATATTTTGTAGTAAAAATAGTATATACAATAAAACTAATAATAATTTTGTAGAGCTTAATTAAATGGTACATTCTTATGCACTAAAAACACGCACACATTCACCTGTCACTTTCACTGTTTTATGTTGATCCACACCTTTATTACTAACATATTCTGGTATTTTTAATCCCGTGACCTGTTTCTGGTATTCCTGTATTGCGTGTCGTAATTCATGTTGTTGTTGACTTTTAAAGCTTACAGTGTTGTCTCTGATGTAACATCCCTTATTCACTTTGGCCCAGAAAGCACCTGCAGCAGTGAAAAAAAAAAAACATGAAACAGTGCCAGACATGTGCAAAGCATTGCATTGGGAAATGCTGAAATTTCCTGAAGTGGTGGAAATCTGACTGAGGGCAAATTATAATCAGGATCCTGACATTTCCAGGCCTGTTGGTATGTTTGAGTGAGGTGATTTATTCTCTCTCTGTTTCTGTCTCTGTCTATAGACTGTGGATGCAGATCACTCTAAGTCTCCAGAAGGATTGCTGGGAGTTTTGGGTCACATGCTCTCGGGGAAGAGTCTGGACCTGCTCCTGGCAGCTGCTGCAGCTACAGGGAAACTCAAGTCCTTTGCTCGCAAGTTTATTAAGTAAGCTCACTCTCAAAGCTTGGAGTAAAGAATGATTGGTTTAGTGCTGAATGCTCACTAGGTGGCGCAGCAGGTAGTGTTGCAGTCACACAGCTCCAGGGGCCTGGAGGTTGTGGGTTCGATTCCTGCTCCGGGTGACTGTCTGTGAGGAGTTGGTGTGTTCTCCCCGTGTCCGCGTGGGTTTCCTCCGGGTGCTCCGGTTTCCTCCCGCAGTCCAAAAACACACGTTGGTAGGTGGATTGGCGACTCAAAAGTGTCTGTAGGTGTGTGTGTTAGTGAATGTGTGTGTGTGTCTGTGTTGCCCTGTGAAGGACTGGTGCCCCCTCCAGGGTGTATTCCTGCCTTGCGCCCAATGATTCCAGGTAGGCTCTGGACCCACCTGAATTGGATAAGCGGTTACAGATAATGAATGAATGAATGCTCACTGGTTGGAATTCAGTGCTGTAGGCCAGTTGGTTGGGATAAGATGCTGGTTGGTTAAGATTTGGCAATGGCAGCAACATAACTGTCATTGTGTGTGTATCAACACTCAAGGATCTACATTATTAGCCCATGTGAGATTAGCAGTAGCTCTGGGTTTGTTTGGGTAAATGTTATGACTGCTTTTTTGGTTGGCAGATATCTCAGTATTTAATGGGAAATCCTGAAACCTTACACTGTTGTTATTTCCATCTTCAGCTGAAGGGATTTTACCTCTCTCTCACGAGGCCTACATTCTTGGATGATTTAGCCAGCACGCTGGTCATCTCACTTGTCTTATCTCTTTGAATTTGCTGGTTTTATTGCTTTTTTTCTCTTTTCCAGGTTGAACGAGTTTCCGAAACACATCAGTGGAGAAGGATGTGAGTTGTGGCTTTCTCAGTGTCATGCTTCCTTCCTGTTCTGTTATGACAGGGAATAAGTCGTAAGAATTAGTTTAGCTCATGGCGCAATAACAGAAGCTTAAAAATGTTTTATACATAGAAGTGAGATTCTTTATCAAAAGAGAATTTGGAATAGCTTTAGCTTCACGAACAGACTAAATCTCTTTCCAGGAAATCTACCTCTAGCCATTTACAGCAGCTTTGATTAATTTATTTTTTTCCCCCTCCTTTTATTTAGCTAAATCTGCTTCAGTGCGAGCTCTGCTATTTGACATCTCCTTCCTTATGCTTTGCCACGTTGTCCAGACATATGGATCGGAGGTCAGTGTGTACACACAAACACACACACACACTCACACTCACACACTAGGAGTTCAGATAACATACTTGATGGCCAGTTGATTGGGATTCACTTGTGACGGTCCTACACCTCATTGCTTTCCTTGTTTGCTACTTTATCATTTTAAACTTATATATATCCTTATAAACTCCAGCATGAGCATTGACATGAACTGGAAAGCACTTGTCACTCACAGACTTGACACCACTACACTGTCTTCTGGTAACAGGTACAACAGTAAAATATAACAACACCACATACACGCACAATATTTCAGCTTGTTTCTAAGAGCATTAGTTCATTCATAGTCTGTAACAGCTTATCCAGTTCAGGGTTGCGGCATGTCCAGAGCCTACCTGGGTGCAAGGCAGGAACACACCCTTGAGGCGACACACACTCACATATCCACTCACGCCCATGGAGATGTTTTAGTCACCAATCAATCTACCGTTTTTACTGTGTTTTTGACCATGGGAGGAAACTATAACACACCAAACTCCTCGCCGTTGGGAAAAACGGGGCAGGGCTCAAACCCACAATCCCAGGGCCCTGGAGCTGCGAGACAAGGACATTGTTTCTAAGAGCAATGAGGGTGAAATAAAATATCAAATTGTAAAGAGGCATCTGAGTCATATTAACAGCTTTAGTGATCCGTGATATGAGCTGAGTTGTGCAGAAAAGGATGAAAATGATGCAACAGTTGTTTGTGCAAACTTCACATGGTAATGGAATAGTTAAATAAGGGGACGTTTGATCAGAGTTTTACCACAGAGTAAGCAGATTTAAAGTGCAGATTAAGAGATATGAAAAGTAACATGTTTTTATCTGCAAGCAGTGTGTCTGATGTGATAGACAACTCAGGTCAACATTTTTAGCTGTTAAATCAGCATAAAGTCATGGACAAGCTTCCAGGTGGTGAAAATGGTGAAGCTCAGTCATAAGTAATTGCGTTTGTCTTGTTTGTCTCAGCGAATTTTTATGCGCTCTGCAAATACGGGCACCGCAAATGGCCTGTAAAGAATGACAATGTGTATGGAAGATTGGTCTCAGATCCCTTGCTTAATTAGGAGACGACGCAGAGCAGTTACCTTTGCAGAGGGAAGCTGCACAAAGTAAAGAATGAAGGAGGTGACAACAACTGTGGGCCTCAGACTTGAGAAGGTTTAGATTTTCCTTTCCCTCATTGGGCTGTAATTTAATGGTTAAATAATTGTTTGTACTTTGAGTGGAAAAATAGAGCATTAAAGATTTAATTTAAGCTTAATTCGGCAGCAATTCAAGTTTTACATGAAGCTGAACCTAACATTTTCTGCACTGTGGGCCAAGCTTTCTCTTTTAACAATAGCATCAAATTAGCATTGCATTATACAGGGAGTATTTCCTTATTTACATTAAGGAAATCTATTAAAACTGGTAAGAAAAATGTACTGCAATTTTTGTGTAAACTAACACAGCCCTATTGTTATACATATTGAAATTTTGATTGGCATACTTTGGTGACAATGGGGTGAACATTAGGGTCTATACATCATTAACTGCCTTGAGGGACTTGATTTGTTGCTCGTATGCAAGGTCCTTATTGCTGTCATTGGCAGGTCAGCATTTCTTGTCTTTTAGTGTACTGTCTCTCTGCTGCAGGTGATCCTCTCTGAGCCGAGTCCGTCAGGAGAGACTCCATTCTTTGAGACCTGGTTGCAGATGTGCATGCCTGAGGAGGGGAAAACGCTGAACCCAGACCACCCCTGCTTCAGACCTGAATCTGGGAAAGTGGAGAGCCTCGTGGCCCTGCTCAACACTTCCTCTGAAATGAAGCTTGTGTGAGTGATATCGCCCCCTGCCTAAAGCAGTCAATGCTTATGCAGGCTAGCTACCAGTTATACAGAGCACTTGAAAACACTTTTTTCCCCAAGTTTTGTTTGGAGTTATCAAGTTGTAAAATGTGTTTTGTAGACCATTGTAGACTTGGATAGTGATAAAAAAATGTGTTATGGTTAATATATATATATATATATATATATATATATATATATATATATATATATATATATATATATATATATGTATATATATATATATATATATATGTATGTATGTATGTATGTATGTGTGTGTGTGTGTGTGTGTATGTATGTATGTGTGTCTGATTAAGACATTTTCAACGATTCATCTTTCAGCCCTACTGAATATACAGGCTATAGTTGTGCCTTGCAGTCCACCTTAGACAATCAAGAAATTATGTCTTTTGATGTGTGCACCCGACTGTACGTGTTAGTTTTGATTTGTCCTCTGACGGGAAGAGCCTCCATTTCTTTGAAAGTACTTTGAAGACACATGAATCAGCAAACATGCAAAAATGCAACTTGGCATTAGTCTGACATCTTCAGTGCATCCCACCACCCAGCTGGATATTTCGGGGTGGGGTTGAGGTTTCATCATAAAGTCTGACTCAGTGAAACGGTCTCATTTGGAGAGAATGACAAAATGGAAATTTGCTTCAGCACAGGTGCTGAATCTTCATATTTTCCGCATCCTCTTTACTGTGTGGAAGTTTTTAAATATTTGCTAAAATATAGTTGATTAGGCAGTCACGTCACCTGTTGGTGTCTGTTACATTTTACATTTTGAAACGTACTCAGTTATGACATTAATGGGCCAACGGCTTCACTTTATTTCTCAGGGCCTGCAACTAGAGGCTGCAAGACATTGAAGAGAAAACGTGTTAGACACTTTTAGTCACTTAGCTGTTTAGCTTTAAGGGGAATTTTAGTATGTCAGTATATTAATTGATAACAGATTTGTGAAGAACGCACAATTTTAGAGAAATTCGCAGAGCAAGATTTGTGTTTTATATATATATATATATATATATATATATATATATATATATATATATATATATATATATATATATATATATATATAAACCAAATATAACCAACAATTTGTACTCTGTGTATGTCTGTAAAATTGTGCAAAAATATATATGGTATAACAAATATATAATATATACACAGACAGTAATATTTTACTTATTTTATATACAGTCATCTGCAAATGTTAGGCACCAGAGACTGCGAGATTTGTAAGTGTTTATTTGCTAAAAACAAACAAACAACAAATAACGCTCAACATTAGAATAAACCCAATCACATTATTCCAGTTTGATACTCTGTGTGTGAATGTGTTGGTTTAACTTTGTCCAAATCTCTCCTGGTGGAGTCCAGTACCTAGTTTTAGAGGTAAATAAATAATGATATTAAATAATGTATGATGTTGATTTAATAAATTCAAACAAATCAAGGAGAATCTGAACAAAACATTGTTCTTCAAACTCACTCTCACCTACTACTTTATAGATAAACATTATCTTATATTCATTCATTCATTATCTGTAATGATCTTATATTTCTTATTTATTTTATATTATTATTTATTTGTACTTACTGTGATTATGTATAACTTTATAAAAGCCCCACAGTCACCGAAAAGGCTTTAGTTTAAATATATCTCATTATCTTAGGTGCCTAAGACTTTTGTTTATTTAAACTGTAAAGTTTTACATTCAAACCTATTGAATCATATCAGAAGTATTTGTAAGTACTAATTCTGATCTTCACTGTGGAAAGGATGAGTCAGAAATGTGTGTGTGTGTGGTTACATGATGAAAAACATGGGAGTATACAGGAGATTCTACAGAAGCAGATGCAGTGAACGATAACACTGTATACTCACAGGCTGAAAATGTGTCTCTTCACTGTCCGGAATATGATTGCGTAACTCGCTGTCCACTTTGAGCCCTCCTTTCTTTGTCCAGTCACTGCCCTTTAAGCTTATGGCTGCATCGTTTAGGTGCAGTCCCAGACTTGTGCATTGTGACCACTGTTTAAAAAACTGTTGCAGACCACCATCCACACGTCATAAAGATAGATGACTTTTTCCTTGCAGGCAGATGAAATGGCACGAGATCTGCTTGAGCACACCTGCTGCTATTTTGGAAGTTCTGAACGCTTGGGAGAATGGAGTGTTATCTGTAGAGGCTGTTCAGGTACAGTCATACTTTCACTAATTTTCATTCAACACAGATGCTTTACCCTAATTACGTAAATAATTCTGTAAGACTTACCATTAGTCCACTGCACCCACTCTGTTTTCCATCATGAATAGGGGTGTTTCCCTTCATCTTCCTTCTTCTACAGCTGACGAAAGATTAAAATAATAAATTACAACAAGTCCCACTGTTTTTGGTATGAATTTAAAGCAAAAAGAATGGCTGATTCATTTTTACTTTATATATATGAATTAAAATAGCAGTTTATGTATCAATCTTATTATTTTCTTTTTTCACGTGAATTTGAAAATGAAACTCATGATTTCGATACCTCGGTCGGTGGGTGAACAAGGGAACTGTCTTAAAATCATTTAAATAGAAAAGAGTGGTCTTAATATTTTAACAGAACTACATTCATCAGATTTGTTTCATCTCACAGTGTTTTGCTGTCTTAAAGTAGCTGCTTCTTCATTCTCTCTCTCTCTCTCTCTCTCTCTCTCTCTCTCTCTCTCTGAGCAGAAGATCACCGACAATATCAAAGGAAAAGTCTGCAGTATGGCTATATGTGCCGTGGCCTGGTTGGTGGCTCATGTTCGAATGCTGGGTTTGGACGAGAGAGAGAAACCTCAGACTATGATTCGGCAGCTCATGACTCCTCTGTACGGAGAAAACACCCTGCAGTTTTACAATGAACGGTTTGTAACACATAGAGTCCTTATGAATTATTATTATTATTCATTCATTTAACTGACTGACGCTCATATAGTGGCCAATTTAAGAGGAAACTCTATTTACAGCCTTCAGAACCGGATGTTAACATTGACCTTTTTGTACATTGCCAGATGTACAGACCCCCCCCCCCCACACACACACACACCCCATCCTTAATTGAAGCTTAAATTTATGCTTTAAAGTATCTTCAGGTTCTTAAACCTAAGGCATCTTGTGAAACTTCCTTGTAACTCAATGACTCACACATTAACTCACATTAAGCAAAGTGCTCCATGAGATACACTGCTCTGTGATTTGCTTCAGTGACATTGTTTGCGCTTATCGGTAATGCTGCTGTTCACCAATGGGCCTAGAAATATAAAGTGAAACCTTGACTTACGAGTGAATGAGTTTACGGATTTTCCTAGATACAAGATGGAGCTTGGTCAATTTTTAATTTTTTTTGCTTTATGATGCGAGTCAAGGGAGCAACTTCCTGCCACTATGTGACCCAGCGAGCGCTCAGTTCACTTGGTTATCTTGTCGCGCATCTCTGTCGTGTCCCTGTTTTTTGAAGCATTGTAGCATTAAGTGTGTAGCGAGTAAATTGTTAAGCGATAGAGCACGAAAAGAACCCCACCCCCAACCTCCTCCCCCGCCAGCTTCTTCATCTGATCTGTAAGGTAAATACTTATTTCTCTTATTTTTTAAATACATTATTTGTTATTTATAAAGTATATTTTTCTTGTTTAAAATATTGGTGTCTTTTTTGGGGGGCTGGAAAGGATTAATAACACTCAAACCCATTGTAATGGGAAAATTTTATTTGATATACGAGCAAATTGAGTTATGTATGTCTCGTAAACTCGTAAGTCAAGGTATTACTGCCCTTTAATTTCCCTCTTATCCACAAGTGAAAATGCTGTAACGTAGTTGTTAAGACCAGTTTGTAAAAGGGGGGCCTCTTGAGAAGTTTTGTTTAGCAAGTAGTGCACACCACACTGCATTGTTGGCAGCAGCACTTTCTTTGGCAAGTAAAATGGCATTTTTCTAAGAATATTTCCAACTAAAAGAAATTAAGTGCAGGATTTTGGCAACTAATCAAAGCCTCTTTCTCTAGTGTGGTCATCATGAGCTCTATCCTAGAGCACATGTGTGCAGATGTGTTTCAGCAGACCGGAGTGTGTCTGCGTCCAGTGGTGGATGGACAGGAACCGATTCCATACCGCGGTCTACTTCCCCCTCGCCAGCCTATTCGCCAGGCCCTGCAGGTTCAGTTTCGGCAGGTTTTGGCTAAAGGCTGGGTGGACTCACGCACTCTGCACCTCCTCGAGAGTCTGCTGCACATGGGCGGAGTCTTCTGGTTCACCAACAACCTCGTGAAGGTGAGCGTGGGCCTGGAACCCAATATATTACATGATCTGCGTAGTTCACTACACAGGTCATAGGGAGAAAATTATGAATCAGCTTGTGTTATAACATTATTGCTCGTTACTGTGCAAAAGTTTTAGGCACAAATGTTGGAAAGTAAAGATGACTTAAAAAATAATGGAATACAATTCTTTATTACTTGAAATAAAAAGAGGACAATATTAGTCCTAGGTACTGTTTTATAAAGAAATTAGATGGAGGTTTTACTGAGCGTCTTGCAGAATCTGCCACAATTTTTGAAGAAGTTGGTTTTTCACACTTCTTTTTTCATTTAAAAACTCAGGAGCCTTCATTAAAAAAAAAACAACAACATAAAGTAACCTTTTTTTTAATAAGTTGCTTTCTTTACAGACATATATATATATATATATATATATGTTTTTGTTACATTATTATTATTATTATTATTATTGGTAAAGTAAATCTAAAATTACTCAATAATGCAGAATTCAGAATTTAAAAAACTAACAGAATTTGTACTAAAAATACTTTTGCACTGTACTGTGAGTGTGTGTGTGTGTGTGTGTGTATATATATATATATATATATATATATATATATGAACATATTAATGAATACAGTCCTTTGAAGGCTAAGCACCACTTAATGGACCATAAATATTTCACATTATCTTAGTTACTGACATATATAAGTATGAATTAAAATGAAAATAGCATGCTTAATTGGCTTTAAAACAGACAATTTTATTAAATTGACGGAAAAACCCGAGCTTGCTACGGAAATTCTTGTCAACTTCTAGAGTTGTTGTCCACCATCTACGTCACATATGGTGGGGGACCAACGGTCTTTTAAACCTTATTCCTTGAATTAGTAAGAAATAACATGTTTTCTGACTATCAATAAACACAAGTTAGGAACTCAAATTCTAAGGTATTTATTTGTTCGACACTTTCATATATCTGGTGCTTAGCCTTTAAATAAATTTAAAAGTTAATTTCTCAACTTCACACCAATTGTCCATTCTCTTTTCCACTGACCATACAGGAGCTCTTTGTAGTTAATATAATTACAGACTCTATTCCACTGGTTGCTCTGCATACTTTGTTATCCCCCTTCCACCCTAATCTTCACTGGTTAGGACCCTCACATGATACGTCACAGAGCACGTATCATTTGGGTAGTGGATAATTCTCAATGCTGCAGTGACACTAACAGGGTGGTGGTGCATTAGTGTGTGTTGCACTGGTATGTGTGGATCAGACACAGCAGTGCTGCTGTGGTTTTTAAACATCAATAGGAAGTCTCCTGCTGATGGTTCAGACCAAAGGTTTAGTTGCAAAATGTTTTATTATTGTCAGGTCATGGTGACTTGATGTAAAATTTCAAGCATCATTAAAGCTACGCTGGAGTACTTATAAGCTCTGTGTGTGTGTGTGTGTGTGTGTGTGTGTGTGTGTGTGTGTGTGTGTTTTCCCAGGAGCTCCTGAAGGAGACCCGTACCGAGTGGGCGTACCGTGTAGTGGAACTCCTCTACAGTATATTCTGCCTGGACCTGCAGCAGGTCACTCTCACACTCCTTGGCCACATTCTGCCCAACCTGCTGACTGACCCCTCCCACTGGCACAAGCTGGCGGATCCTCCTGGCAGAGCCCTCGCCAAGTAAGCTCCTCCTCCTCTCTTCTGGGCTCCTGCTAATCAGTTAGATCCACATTTACCCAAAGAGCATATCGTTATGTTCAATGAAAAACTGTAAATCTGTAAAATAGTAACTTTACAGGAGACGGGGGGAAAAAAAGCTTCTTAACTTTCAGTGGAAGTAACTGTAAAAATGATTTTGGAGCATTTCTATTGGTCCATTCGTTAGGAAATGAATGAAAAACATAGAGAAACAGAGAGTCCAACTACACTAACAATTACAAAAAGCTGTAATGGCTGGAGGGTCAAAGTGATGTAAATGTGAATGATGGAAAGAAGGTCTTCCTCCCTGCCTGGTGACTGGGTTTCTGTCAGCCTTCTAACATGCCAACTTTATGAGCCCAATGTGGTTTGTCCCCTGTTTGCAACCTCAGTGATTCCCTGACTTCCTGTGTTGACCTGACTCAGCCAAAATGAATTTTCAGTTGTTTACGTTTTTCCATTCGTTTCTGATTTGACCAATCTAAGCTTCAGTCAGACTTTGCTAGATTTGTTTCTTTCTTAGAATATATCATCAAAGCCAAACTGAAATCTGTACTGATTAATGGTTTTGTTTTTCTTAGCTAGTGTATCACTACCTTCATCCACATTACAGGACTGAGGATCATTTAAAAACACATTTGTTAGTGATGGCTTAGAAAGGGAATAGATGCATGTTTGGCATTTCCAAAATGGGCAAAAGTCTCAACACAAAGCTAGAAAGTAGCTGATCCACAGTCTTTCTTCCTATATCCTTCCTCTTCTGTGAATTTCACTTTCTTAACTTTATCCATTCATCCTAATTTTACTATATATTTATCGTGCAGTGTTGTTCCTCTTTTTTGTTCATTATACAGTTCCATTTCTCCTTTCCCAATTATAGGCAAGAGTGGATGTCTGAAAAAACATAAATAGCCCATTATATATTTCTCTCTTCCTGTTGTTGATCATTCATTAAAAAAAAAAAAAAATTCAAGAAACAAGTTTTGTTCCCCCAAGTTGCCTGTGGATGACACAAATTTTGTGATTCGCATTTATTGCAATTCAAACCCCAAATGTGCTAATACATAGCGACTGTAACTGCAGATTCAGCAGCAAATGTGGTGTGACTCAGGCTTGGTTCAGCCTTAAAGGCAATGTTCACAATTGTAATTAAAAAAAAGAATACATTTTATAAAATTCTGTTTCTGCACCATTTGCTGCTTTCCAGTCTGTTTTTGTGCTTGAAACTGGTCTAAACGAAGCCCCAGTGTCTGTAAATAAGTTAAAAAAAAACAACTGTCTTGGTTTGGTATGCTAGGCTTACCATTAGAGAGCTCTCTCTCTAATGGCAGAGGCATCTGAAGGTTTTTAGACAACGGAGAGAACTCTACACGTTGAAAAGCACAAACCGAGATTAGGATATTGCTCTGTTCCTGCTTCATTAATGTTGAGCATTTTTTGCTTTGTCAGATCACTTAAAGCTAACTGCATTACCAAAAGGGCTGCAAAACTAAACAACTCGAGTTACAGATGAGTTTCTGGTAATTCCAACATTGAAATAAAACATATTTGTACAAACAACAGTAGGTTTTTGCCCTCAAACATACTGTTCCACCTTAAAAGATGTGGTGTTTCTTTATGTAAACAAACCAGAGAACTGAGTTCCAGAGCGTTGGTATAACATTATTTCTTTGCAGTTTGACTTGTAAAATTGGGGGAATTTGAATTCAGATATTTTGGCCTGTAGATTTGCAACTTTAAGGTAGATTTGGGTAGATTTATTTAAATATATTATAATAATATAAATAATATATTGTAAATAAAATGTAATATTTGCTGCAAATGAAACCACAAAATTATTGCAACAGTGAAAGCAGGGTTATATAACCATCTCTATTTCTCTCTATCTCTATCTCTCACTCTCACTCTTTCTTTTACACTCTCCTGAAGGTTTAAAGAGTGAATGCTTCCTTGCTTGCTGCAGCTGCATTTGAGTAATGTGTGAACTCTTTGATGAACAGTGGAGATAAGTGTGATAGAAGATAAAAATGTCTTGCATTTGATATATCCCAGACATAGCAGAAATACCATTTGTGTGTGTATGTGTGTGTGTGTGTGTGTGTGTCATAGGTTGTCTGTGTGGTGTGCTCTCAGCTCCTACTCATCTCACCATAAAGTCCATGCCTCAGCAAAGCAGCGCAAGAGACAACGAGAAGACATCGAGGTTACAAAAGCACTTTTTATTAAGACAGTATGATATATACATGTATTACTGAGTTGAGTATTCATTTATTATTAAACTCAGTTTCCTTGACGTATACTGCACATTAAGAGAGTGCTACGATATGACAAAACAGATCTGGTGGTGCACAAAAAATGAGAATCCTTGGCCGAAACTGAAACCAAAGTACAGGCGGCATTTGGGCAGAATGCGAAACTGACATAAGCAGAGACTAAAAACAAAAATAAAACACATGTCATAATCTCAGTACGGTATGGATGACAAACTGGAGAAGAATCTTTTCATCTTAGAAATCAGCTTTCTCTTTCTTTGTTTCACTGTCACCTGCTCACCCTAGCATCACTAGCATCACCCTAATGGCTTTCTCATTGGCCAGCAGGACTACAGCAGTCTGTTTCCATTGGACGATACGCAGCCTTCAAAACTGATGCGACTGTTGAGCTCCAATGAGGACGAGCCAGTGGTGTTGTCCAGCCCAGGTCAGTCACCAGAGGCTATTTAAATATGGTCAGGGACCCTTTGGGTCTAGTGCACTGCACCTGATGTTTCTGTATTACAGTGAAGATGACATGATAGCCCCTTTATTATTCGGTGTGGTAAACTTCACTCCTGGTTCTATCCTCACCCATGCTGACCCCTGTCTCTTCACCTTTTTTTCCATGACAGCAAGGGAGCTGCCATCTTGATTTACTGTAAAAGGTTTAAATCTTGCTGTGAGACATTGTTTTATGAATTCTGGGCACATCTTTTGCAGTGAATGATTCTCTTACTCTCAAATACATTTGCTGTTTTGAATTAAACAATTATACCATTATCAACACCATTGATAAATATCCTTTTTTTTTTCTTTTCCAGGTGACAGGACGATGAGTAGTTCTCTGTCGGCCTCTCAGCTCCACACGGTCAACATGAGAGAACCACTCTTTCGTGTTCTAGGTTAGTTCAGTGTGTTTGTGTGTGTGTGAGAATATGAGGATGTTTGTTCAGTCTTATCACTGGTTAGTAATTAAATAAAGAGCAAATAGTATGTCCTTAAACTGTGGGACATACTGCTGGCCACTGTCATGCGTAGAAGTTTGAAAGCAAGAAATTCTATGCAAATACGGCATAAACTTATCTAAAACTTGCATAAACCTGAACTTAAATCAGGCAGTTTATGTGTATTGTTTCTGTTTATTTGTTAAGTTTAACACAATGGACAAATATGTTCCTTTTTTATAATATATATATATTTTTAATATTATTTAAAACTTGGTAATAAGTCTCTCTCTCTCTCACTTTCTCCCTAATTCTCGCTGTCTTTTGCTCTCACTCTCTCACTCGGTCTCTCTGTCTCTCTCTCACTTTCTCACTAATTCTCGCCCTGTCTTCTCTCTCTCTCTAGCGAATCTGTTCCTGCTGATCTCCTCTATCCTGGGATCAAAGACAGCAGGTCCTCACACTCAGTTTGTACAGAGTTTCATTGAGGAGTGTGTGGAGTGTTCGGAGCAGGGCAGCCGTGGCAGTATTCTGCAGTTTATGCCCTTCACCATGGTGAGAGTGTTCTCAAACGCACACACACACACACACCTCACTGATATGGTAGTGGAGGAATTGAAGAAATGGATTGCACAAGTTTTTATTGGGCAATAAATAGCTTCAGCGGTTTATCTTCAACAGCCGAAAGGGCTGCAGCGAATATTCATACAAACCAATGCACAAGGGGATAATGGTTCAGTGTGTGTTTGCTCTGTTTACACACATCTGCTCGATTTTGCGTTCATACTTCAACTGAACTACACTGGATTTGGTTTAAAATGGTTGTCTGTTCATTTGTTTGTGTCGTCCACACCAAGGTTCACATGGCAGGGTTCAGACTTGTATCAAACACTAATATAATTCCAGTGTTTCCCTGCAGACCTTAAATCTGTTTGTGTCTTGTCCATAGGTGTCCGAGCTAATAAAGCTACACGCTTTGGCCAAACCTGAAGTGGTCTTGTCCATCACAGACCTGACTCTTCCTCTGGGCCGAAGAGTGGCTGCCAAAGCTATATCTGCCTTGTAGTATAAACTCACATATTCAGACACACAGCCCTCTTCATTTCTTCACTCAGCTAACACCACTGCTTTATCACAAACTCAAGACAACTTTCAGAATGCCCTTCCTACGGGTTGTGACGTAGAAAACACTGCACAGGTACATTTATGCAACTTCATTTCCAGGCTTTGGTGTCTGCTTCATGTACCCTGGTCATCCTCCAGCAGGAATTCTTTGGAAGAAAGGCCTTAAGCACACAATGCCCGGACAAAACACTATAAAGAACAACGGGAGCAGGTGTTTTTCTAATGCAAACTTGGCTCTGATTCCAAGCTTTGTGTAATGCAAGAAGGGTTTCCAGTAAAAAAAACATGTTTGTTTTTTTATGTCTTTTAAAATTCTTATGACACTGCATATAGGTTGTGGCTTTCACAGTTAGTTCTGATTTGAAAGATGTGGTCTCAGTTTTGAAAGGGGTTGCATGTCACTTATTTTTGGCAGCATCAACCTGTGCTTACCGTCAGCTTGGAGACCAAACTGAAAACAGCTTCATTTTGTAAATAGGATGTGTTTTTTTTTAAATATTCAATAAATCATGACGAATTCATTTTTGACTATTTATTTATTTATTTCATTTAGCAATATATTTCCTTCTGGATCAGTATTATTTTACCCTAAAAGCACTAAATATGGTCCCTGGAGCATACCACCCCAGTGTAATTTTCCCCAAGTGCACTGTGATGGAGATTACTTTGGTGATGTTGGAGTGAACAGTTCCAGACCACAAATATGTCATCATGAGAACCTCATTTTCCCTGATTTTTATTGTTTTTTTTTTTGTTTTATTGTTTTTTTTTTATTGATCTTTCTCGGACACGACTCGTATTGAGTCTGTTCAGTTGTGTTACAACAAAGGAAACTACAGCAATGTAACACCCTGGGATTGAGAAGACCCTTTTCAAGCCAACAATTTCAGAAAACAGGAACTGACCACTACACCTTGCAACAGTCACCAGGGGTGGATGACTCTGGGCTTTGAAAATGTAGTGGTGGGAGCTGATGATAAAACCTTATGTCTAGAAAAGGACTGTGTTGGATATTTTCCAGATATCCAGATAGAAAGTGGTGAGGGTGAAGGATTCAGTAACAATATAGCATCCCTATTTACAATGTGTAATGCCTGAAATACAGTTGCTTACCATTGGAATCTAAACAGCTGGATAGTGTTGCTTCTTGCACATACTGTCATGTTGTACAACTAGAAAAATCGTCTACTCCCTCTAATTTTATTTCAGATCATTTTAATGTGAGAAAAATGGTTCTGTCCCAGTGGTGTAGAATGCAGCTCTTAATAACAGTGTATTTCTGAGTGCTAAGGGGTTGAGTGGTATGAGTGGAAATGCTGGGAGTAACTTCTGTTTAGAGGCATCTTGAAATTTGTAGAAATGTTGAAAAAGTGCGTAAAAAAGGTTTTGAGGGGGTTTCCAAAAAGAAAATAAGAAGAAAAAAGAATGAGTGGCATCTGATGAACGAGTGAAGCACATGATGACAGATGTGGAAAATGACCACAGAGAAAATGGGTGAAAGAATGGATTTTTAGGAAAAAAAAACTGTTCTGGCGTTTCCACATCCTTGTCCTGTGACAGAGATGGCGAAGAATACCCATCTACGTCACTGTGTCATGAGGTTGTGTAACAAACTGGGGATACCATCCGGCTATTCTCATTTCCCCAAAATTTACACTGAAGACCTTGTCAGAGTTACCATTTGTAGGAGAGGCAATGTTTGTAGAGTCTTGGTATTAAGACATTAAATATAATTAGTTGAATTAAGCTTAAGAACTGAAAGGCTGGCATTGTTATGATAATAACTATTAAAAGCAACAAGGACTTTGGTTGCACAATCATTTTCCAGGGTAGGTATTAAGATTAGGCTTGGACTGTGTAGCAACTTCATTAGTGCCTGTGCACATTCATTTTTGGATCTCCCCAAGCCAGAACACATGGGCTTCAATGAGTCATTTAGATTTGGCTTTTATTCTGATGTCAGAAGGGGACTCAGAGATGTACCGCCCCCTCGGCTAATTATCTCCACAGACAGTGCATTGCTCGCTTTTATGTGACAGGTCTAATAAAGGAAATTAGAACAGACAAAATGTAAGAACAGGGCAGTTATCGTGAAACCGAGAACTTCTCGCTGGCTTCTTGCTGTCGCATGCTCAGGGGTGTTGAGCTGTGTGTGGCTCATTGTCTTTAATAGGAACAGGAGCTGAAGCTGGCTGTTTTAGATGGGGAGAAAGCTGCTGTAGTGCTTGTGGTTTTAGAACAAAGCATGTGTCCGATGTTGTATTATAACATCAGAATTGTGTTTACTTGTGGAAAATGCATAGAGTTTGTTACCATTAAATATAGGGGTTGAAATCTGTGATTTAATTTGTATTCATATATTTCAAAGAAATTCAAGAAAGACCAAAATTATGCTGTTGGATATTTTTTTTATTTTTATTTTTATTTCCTTATAAAAAATATTCTTAAAAAAGAATGGGTCTCAAGGGACTGGATGACCCCAGGAATTCCATGTTCATATGAAAACACTTTTTAAAAATATCATTGCATTTCCTCAGAAAACAAAGGTCTCAGTTTAGGCAGTGTTGAGCTGTAAGCGTTCTTATAAACAGAACGATAGTGTCATGGCATTAACACTCAGGAAGTGACTGTCATGATCGAAGGTGAGAAAATAAATAACATTACAATAACACAGCAATATCTGATAAATAAACAAATGGAAAAATTTGTTAAATAAATAAATACCTTACTATAAATAAATAAATAAATAAAATCATCATGTAAACACTCCTAATGCAGCAGTGTGCCTTAGTTGAGAGTTAAACTGGACAGTGCATGGATGTAGAGGTGACTAGGATAGTGGTATGAGAGAGTATCAGCATCATCATATGATAAGACAATGGTGATCAAATGACTGATTCTGTCATCCTTCTTTGAAAAGGGGTTGTGAAACGGTCATGTGTTTTTTGTTTTTTTTTGTTTGTTTTGTTTTTGCCCAGTAAACACTACAGTGGGGAAAATACAGTGTGCTTTCAATTTGACCCTTGATTGGACTGAGTTGCTGATGGTCAATAATTTTGTATCCTGAGTCTCTTTCACAGCATACGTCCTTTTCTTCAACTCTTCAAATCTCATTAGGGAGTTCCACCAGTGGTCTGGCTGACTGAATCGGCTGTAGAGGTCACCATGCTCCGGAGGCTGCGGCTGACGTCCTGCCCAAACTTCTGCAGTTGGAGCAGGGTCAGATGTGCTGCCACTTGAGACAGATACTCGTCTGTTACTCGCGATTTCAGGTCCGCCTGCAGGTGGCTTTTAGACACGGCCTCTTCCTCTGGAACATTCGCCACCTTTATCAGCTTCTGCATCTGGAAGAGCCAAGAGGGAACAGTGATTAGACTTCACAAGGGATAGCTATAGCTATATTATCATCACTGTCAGAAACAAAACCAATTTAAAAAACCTAAGGAGCTGAAGTTTCCTGTTGCTCCTATGCATTATTCCTTTTGGAGAAACCGAGCCTAGGACTCTTCCCTGTGTTTCATTTTGAGTTTGAGTGGAGAAGTCAGTAAAGTCACACTGGGGTCAGATGTGCAGAGATCATAACACTAATGATTATCTGAAACCATTTCTCAACACTTAAGAATCTTCTTAGGTTTGTTGGTAGCAACATAATCTTTGTCTGTGACATAATTGTGTCATGTGACTTTTTTTTGTCTAAGGCTATTTCTCTGAAGAAATTTTAGGAGAATCACCATTGACAAGCAACTATTTCACATGTAAATGGTTAGTTTGGGAATCTTACATAAAGGTATGTTTCATTTTCCCTTAAATTCCTTCTTTAAAGACTATAGTTCCCAGCAGCATTTATATAAACACAAGACTCTGGAGGCCTCTATGAAAAGGCAGGGATTCAACTCTTTGCCAAGACTGAAGAAATGTTTAGTTTTTCAGTGGTGCAGAGAGATGCTATTAGAAAGCCCATTGTGATTTTGTCAGTACTGCGAGTTGAAATGACAGCTGGCAGTAGAAACATTACAGACTACCTGAAAGTTACAGATACATATTGATGAACATCTCTAGATTTTTAGTTTTCAGCTCCATTCTTGGGGACCCAGTGCTTGGGACAGTTTCAGATCTGCCCTGGCCCCTGATACCAGCTTATAAAGAGGTTTATATTTAGCTGGGAGCGTCGGCTTGGATCAGATTTGTTGAGGCAGGCAATAGTTGAAACTGTACCATGCGATAGGTCCCTAGCACAAGAGTTGAAAACCACTATGACCAAAATGTGACCAAAACAAGCAAATTCAGTTTTCCTACCTTATGTATTTGTGGTAGAAGATCTCGGATGTCATGCAGAAGTAGGTTCACTTTCTCTGACTTGGTAGTTCTGAGGTCACTGACCACGGTCAGCAGGGTCTTGTGTAACTTGAGACCCTCAGCTATCTGGCTTAAACAAGCTCCCTGTGAGGAGAAAGGTCAGTGGGTCAGAGAAAGGTCACGACAAGTCGTCTTTTGTTGTCGGTTGAGCATTTGTGTTTCTTTGTGGTCAGTCATTATATCATCTGCAGGGTCTGTTTAATGTGGTAAACCCTTTTCACCAAACCAGTGGTAATCAGGATCACAAAATGGCTGATTTTATTTCAACAAGCACTTACCAGCGTGTCATCCGAGAGGGTTTTAAGAACAGGGGCTGCAGGTAAATTGATGACCCCCTTCAAGTACTCTAGTTTACCGGAGTCACTGCTGTCAAAAGACAGGCTCTGAAAACAGAGAGAAAGGTACATTTTAAAAAAAAAACATGTTCTGACAGGACCTGGGGTTTCTTGGTTTTCCAGAAAGAGCAAATCCTTTCCAGTGGACAAGGAGGTAGTGGAGGATCCTTTCCAATGCGTCCACAGTGATCCTACTTTGGGAAACATTAAAAAGGACTCCACACCCTGTG
This sequence comes from Hoplias malabaricus, assembly GCF_029633855.1. NCBI lineage: Eukaryota > Metazoa > Chordata > Actinopteri > Characiformes > Erythrinidae > Hoplias > Hoplias malabaricus. Next base: position 29,599,051 of record NC_089802.1, on the reverse strand, counting down.
TATTTAACATTTCCCTTACCTCAGACTGGATCCATGACTTGTGCACAGCGGGAATGCTGATCAGAATCCTGTTGATCAAGCTTTGCCCGTTTTCCACAGCGTTCTGAAAAGCTGGATCCTGCATATCCTTCAACAGCTCCAGCAGAGGTGCAGCGCTTACAAGGCTGAGGGCACACAGAGCCATTGGGAGTCCTGGGAATGTAGAAGGGAAAGACGATGGCTATTGGTTCCACAAATAAGTCCTGCCCCTGCAGACCAAGAATGCTGCCAGTAGGGGGCAAACCATTATTATATCCAGTATTAGTGAGTGAGGTGCTCTTTTCTGTTATGGTAGCATTGCAATCTTTAATGTAATATTACAAAAGTAGCTCTTGTTTAAAAAGGCAAAGTTCAGAAGAGAACTGAACTGATTTGAATCTATGTCATGTGTGATTGTCCTATGTGTGCCAGCCTGTGTATGGAAAGGACAAAATAATCAAACACTCACCTAGAAAGAGATGCATAACTGCCTTGCAGACTGTCCAAAGTTTCAGTGTACAGACGAGATACTGACAGGCTAAAGATGTGAAGTCGTTTAAGTAGCCTTCATGGGGGAAAATCCGTGATGTCATAGTGATGCAATCAAGTTTCCTTACTTCAGCTCAATTTTTTTTTCTTCCTACTCTATCTTTCTAGTCGGACAGTATCCACATCATTGTGAAATACGTCAAGTAATGGCAATGCTTCTGAAACTACTATTTTTTTCATATTTCTTGGATTTTTAAAAACATAGTTTTTAAGCTGCTTTCTTTTCATTGACTAAAGAATTCAGTTTCAGTTCCCTGTATGCTTTTTAAAATTCCTATTTTGTCAGCCAAGGATTGGAGGAGAACATTTTAGCCCATAGTCCAATGTTCAGAAATGGTACTTTGTCCTAATGTATCCCTAATAAAAAATAACTACAGGGCTAGAAGGGCTTTCTAAATCAGAACACATGACTTGTGAATCACCATTATTCCAGGTATTCTAAGCTCTGGGGGCCATGCAGAGCACTCTTTTCAGTGTAACATTACCTCAACATCATAATATCTACCTGGATCCTAAGCAGATACAACCAAGATTTAGGTGAAGTAACGTCATTCCTCTGGTTTGCATACCGGGAAGTTCCTCCATACATAGTTTGGCATTGGTACATCCACAATAGACATGGGAAGAAGTGGGGGTAAAAATGAGAGTACAGCATGAGCTGCAAAAGCTCCAAGCCCTGCAAAAGGACTGGCAGAAATGGGACTGTCAGGACATGATGGAAGGAATCACTTCTGGCTGGATCTGTCAATAAGGTACAAAGGAATTTATGCAGCAGAGACTTTGATCAAGCAGTGGTCGAGACGTGCAAAGACAGGTGAAAATCCAATGAATAAACACAGAAGATCTTGGCATCATGAAATGAAGACCTATAAACCTGCAAACATAGTCACCCTGAGCCAAATCCTGTTTCTTTTAGATCCACAGGGGAGAAAGAAAGCAGGACTTCTAGCAGAGTAGTATCTCCCTAGATCCCAGCAGGAGAGTAAGCTTGACCCAGGGCATCTGCCTGAGGAGAGAACACAGATGTTTCTGGACAGTCTACAGAGAAAACTCATGGAGAAAGGGCAGGCCTTCCATTCAAAGGCTCTAAAATATTTGTCAGTAAGTGTCAACTTAGATTCTGTTTAGATTCACAAAACCAGGCACTTCCACTTGTGTGTTTGCATCGGAGTCCATTTTTCTAGGGTAGATGAACAAGTGTAAGTGCCAAGGAAGGGTATTTGCATGCACAATATTTACAAAGCTGGAACTCCCTGATTTCACTACTCCTTTCAAAGAATGATGGCCAAGGTAAAGATGGCACCAGTCAGTTTAGAATTAGTTTGCTTTAATGATGTTGCAGAAATGGCTACATGCTTATAAATACATATCCCACACGTGCGTTGGCCATCAATGAAGAAATATAAGTTATGAGATAAAACTGGAAATTGAACGATAAAGTTTAAATGGTGACCATAAGGGCTTAATGTTTTATTGTGTCCAAATAAACCTCAGTGTGATTCTGCTGAAGTACTGAGGTGCTAACTAAATCAGACAAAGGTGGTATGATGAGTAATGTTTAATTAAAGACAAACTTATTTCCTTTAACCATAGAACAACGCAGAAGTTCTTGAAAATTGTTGCAATTCCCATTTAATTTTATCAACAATTTAGAACAATATAAGTCAATTAATCATATCACACATAAGGCATATCACTGCCATAAACTGCGCTGCTGACCTCAAGTCTTTGCTCACCTGGGCCGAACACTAGGCCACATCTAAAGGTTCTGGATTTTGGGTTTGTCCTTGGTCAACTGGATGCAAATCTAAGTGGCCATGACAAGCCAGCTTTAACTTTTCAGGTATGGAAGCTAGTATCAAAGCAAAACAACAAATGCATAAAAGCCTCAAGTGGTAGCAGGCACTGCACTCTTCAAAATGATGGTTCTTCGAGGGTTCATTATTAAAGGAAATGGTTCGATATAAAACATGCAAAGATTAAATGGTGCTTTGCATCATGAAGGGGTTCTTCAGGTTGATGGAGAATATGCTATAGATGGTTCTACACCTTTTAGAGAGGGATTCTATATGGAACCAAAAACAATCTTGTTGGTGCAAAGAACCCTTTAATCATGCAAAAGGTTCTTCAAGTGTTCAGGAATCCACATAGACCCATTGTCTTTACCAAAGACCCCTTGTAGAACCATGGTTTATTTTATTCATTCATTGTCTGTAACTGCTTTTCCAGTTCAGTGTCGTGGCTGGTCTGGAGCGTACCTGGAATCACTGGGCGCAAGGCAGGAACACACCCTATAGGGGGCGCCAGTTGGTTTATTTCACCACAAATAAATTCAGAATTAATCAAAGCACAAACTTAGTTTAGATCAACAAAAATGATTTTCAACATTGACATTTTAAAAATAAAATCTGAAAAACATCTCGTGTAAGTTTTTGATTTTCAGGAATGGATAACAAATGTGAAGTCGATGCATATTCTAAAGTCCAGGCCATGTTTGAGCCTGAGCTACCAGAAGCAGAAAAAACACAAATCTGCCAACATCAGCAGGAAACTGTAGAGGAACTGAAGCAGATGAGAGTGCAGCAAAAGTCCAGTGGGTTTCGCTGCTTAACTGTGAGTTGAAAATTGAAGAAACCACTTGGAATAATACTGGACTCTTATAAGGCGCCTCTTAATTTGCAGACGTCCAGTAACTGGATAGAGATTTGCTCCTGTGCATGAGAATGTAAAATTCACAGTGAAACTTGTTGCCACAATTTTCAAATTCTGAAAGTCTGATAAGAACTGAGGTAAGAGCTGGTAGTTTCAAAAAGCAACTCTAGCGTGGATAAGTCATAATGAAACAGTGCGGTTAGGCTGGTCTTGAGCAGTCTTTTACTGTTACGATCAGTCCCAAGTCAGACTGTTAATCAATTTGGCTTTTGACATTTGAACCTGACTAACTGAAGAAAAAGAAGAGACATCACTTTGTTAATTCCCTTGGAGAAATTGATGCTCTGAATTGAACTCATTTATGTTAGTTATCACAAAGGCGCTAGTGAGCAGTTTCTTTTAGCCTCACTCCAGGTGCTGTGAGCACAAGGTGCCTTGCTCAAAGACTCAGTCATGGATGAGTTTCTCCTGCCATTCCTAGAAACTGAACCAGTAGCTCTCTGGTCTTTAGTCCACATTTTTAACCTTAAGGCCATGGTTGACTGAATGAGTGAGAGTTTAATCACACAGTGTTAGCTTGCAGACTAATTTCGCTGTGTTTTGATATCAATCCAAGAACGTTGTGACAGTCCCACGGCATGGCCAGAAATTGGTTGGTGGGGAAGATGTCCTTGACCAATTTCAGTGTATTCCGCCTTATATTAACATCTAATGTTATACTGACCACTCTAGTAGATGTTAAACATTTTTTAACATTAAAAATGGCAGTAAATCTGTTTATGAATTCATAATTTTCTTATAATATTTGCTGTTATATTACTTTAACACACATTTCTGTGTCAGTCCCATTCACAGTGAGTACAGATTGTGTTAATTTATATTTCATTTAGCATGGTCAAGGGAAAGCACTTTTTAAATCATTACTATGAATAATATATCAAATTAAATGTTGGGAAACATGTAAGTAAAAACTGGACACCAATATTTGATTCAACGTCTGTGCATTGAGTAATTTAATTGATTCAAATCTGGGACCTTATATATTTCTGAGGCAGTTTTGCAGCATGTAGCTCTGTTCTTTTTGCAGCCATTGTAATCAAATATGAATGACACAATTTTACATCATGAAAAGTAACGAGAAAAAAGATTATGAATTATATACAAATAATCATATATTTTTTTCTCAGTGAATTTAATCTTTAGAATGTTCAGGCCTTGATTGAAAACCTTGTGACATTTATTAGTCACTGTCACATGAAATCTTGCATGAAATATAACATATGCCACTGTTTGAAACACAGGATGTTACAGATGAGTCTAAAGTACTCTCAAAGACTTCAAATGCGAAGTACGTGTATTCTCATTCAACTAATCTATAATCAACCAAGCAAACTTTGTTTACAAAGCATCTTTCAAACTGTTTTAACTATAATGCTTTTAAAAATTGAGGGCAAATTTATAAGGTTTTAAACTGAATTAGAGTCTAATCTATATACAATCTTTAAAGAAATATCATAAAAGAATATTGAAGTTAATAAAAGATTATAATAAAAACTGAAAGCAACAGTAATAAAAATGCTAATTTAGAAGCTAACAAAAAAATAATTATAAATCATAATATGTAGAGCAGACAAAATGGAATATAAAAACTGACACACATTTCCAGGTCACAGGATTTCTAATTTCCTCTTGCAGTAACGGGTATTTTAGCTAAAATGGTACATTGAGAGGTGAGAATTTCATTGACATCAAATGGACAGCAAAGTTGCATCAGGTGCTGCTCAAAATCACTTTCCAATGACTAATATATTCCTTGGTGTTCTGATTCATTCAGATAAAATTTGAATCTTCTAAAAAAAATCTCAGATGTAATCATTAATCTGTGTCATCATTTCCTCAGAGCTCTCCTGAATTCCTTTTCACTTTCTGAAAGGGGAATGTTTCAAAGTGAAACTATGAAATGCCCTCACCGAGGAAGTGTAGAATGGAAGTTTTTTTTGTACACTGATGATAATATGATGTACCTTAACATACAAAATGAATACATTCACATTTCGTCTCATACCATTTGTTTTAAAATTATTACATCAAAGGGCTTCATTAAATCACTAAATCAATTAAATCAACTAACTAACTAAATCAATTAAGTCAACATCAACATATTACATCTGAGAATGAGAGCAGTTTATGTAATTTCATGCAAATCTTTGATGTAAAAAATGTATAATTTCAAAGTGTCACTTTTTTTCAGTTCACTCACACCTCTGGACAATTCCACACACTCACCTAGTCACTCACACTTTCACCTGCCAAAGCGTGTTTATGGACTGTGGAAGAATCTGGTTCCACCACAACCCTGAGCAGGATGAAATGGTTTCAAAAGTTATACGAATAAATGCATTCTTCATGTTTTAAGAAACAATTTCAGACATTAAACCTGGCCATAAAACTATATAAATATAAATAGACTGAATAAAAAATCTAAAACACTTTGTAAAATTAAACACCCCCAATCGCTCACCACGGTATGAATTATTGTTGTATTTACTGTATGTAAATGCAAACCCACATTATAATGTTAGCCATATATTATTCCAACTGTTTTTATTAAAATCATGTTCAACCACAATTAATCACTTACAGACGACAGCTTTCCCAAACTATCCATGTCCTGAGGACAGGTGTCTCCGAGCTGGTATCCTGCCTGACGGGAAGAGTTTCTTAACTCTAGAACTCTGGTGTAGCAGAAGAAACAGATTCTTGGCAGAAGAGGTAATGATGTGAAATGTACCCCTGAGGGCTTCTACACTGGAAATAATAAAATTTAAAAAGAATGTCAGGAATTCTGTCTCAGAGTGTTTGTGTTCTAATTCCAACTTTGTTCCAGGTGTTTTATTTAATGTCACAATTTGTTTGGAAACACTTTACAGTTTAAAAAAACTATACAGTTTACAGTTTACTAATTATTACCCATCTCTAGTTACAACTAAATAATGATTATTAACATTTTTATGAACTATTAAACAATAATCAGGAATAAATGATTAATCTTTCATTTAGTAACCTGCACTGAAGTGAAGGCACTCACTATAGTGGGGAGAGCTTCTTATTAAAGATTTAATGGGTTTAATACAGATTTATAACCATAAATAATGTAATAAACTTACAATTAATAAACTAACTACATGTACTCAAGTGACTGCATCTACCTTATATATAGATTTAGATGTGGTTTCTAAAGTATTCATCTATTAATAAATATAAGTCATAAACTAACCATTAATTAACCATTAACCTTTACATAAGCAAGTTTAACAAGTTTAACAATTAAGAACTCGTGACTAGTTCTCATTAAAAGTGAATTAGAAAACTATTTATTACCTATTAATAAAAACTATTTTTTTATCAGTTTATAAATGTAGGGTTGTTGTAAACTTGTCCTCTCTTTGTTTTTTGTTGGTTTTAAATATTTTTGATAATTAAAATTTGTCTGTGTGATAACATCAGTTTTCATTTTTAAAATTTTGGGCAGGAAAAAAATACAAAATGCAGTTTATAAACCATGATTATAAAAAGCAGAATCTCAGATCCTGGTTAGAGCAACTTTCCAAGTCAGCCTTCTAGTTTACTCGCCTCATGTGGTCACTTCTTTTCACACCAACTACTGATAACAGCACTGCTCCCTGGTGGCGTGGGCGTAGGCTCCATGAACAACATGTTATACAGTAATACACATCATTGTAGGTGTGAGGAGTCATTAACTGGAAGTCAATGTTAATCAAGAGGTAATAATAAATGAGTTACATACAGCACTTTTCCACCTGTGTAGGGTGCCCACATAGACGATGTGATTGCAAACCATTTGCACCAGTAAACCACACATCAGCTTGATAGAGATAAAAAGAGAGGGAATAAATTAGTCATTTTATGTGAAGATGAGGTGGTCTGGAGGGGTGATCTGGAAGCCAGAAATAACCATCTTGACAGATTCCACACCCAGACAATTTAGCATGAAATGCTCCCGAATTACCTCAGAGAGTCAGAACCCGTGTTTTAAATCTCATGTGAAAACAGGAGCTTTTGTTCAATACAGTGTTCCGGTCACTGCATGGGAGCCATGGAATTCACACAGACCACAGGGAGAGCACCCCCTTTTGGCCCCACCAACACCACTTCCAGCAGCCACCCGAGTGTCCCGGAAGGAAGTCTCAGATCCAAATCCAGGCTTAGCTTCAGTAGATTTGCTCAACGCATGAACTCAAGACATCAGACCAGTCCTTATTGTTCAGAACATTCGGACCCTTAATCATCAGAAGCGATAAAGAGAACCACGTCACAGCCTCCATTTTCCATGATGTCAATGGGAGGTTACAGCTATAATTCTCATTCAAATCACAAGTGTCCACTGATTCATGATTTTCTGAAGTCATCTGCCATTTTTAGACCGAAGCAGGAAACCGAGATGACCACAGATGTCCTTTTTATATCAGACATTGCATCAGTGCAGATCACAATAGAGACAGAGTAGAAGCTAATCAGGCAGATTTGGAGCATGTGGAAGCACATATTTGGAGAAATGCATTGGCCGGCAGAGCAGCTGCACATGAGCCTAAAGTCCCCAGCACTAAGAAAAGAAAAAAAAACCCCACATGATTGGATTGTGAAGCAGTGGAACTTTATTATTGGGAGTGCTGGCCCTCCACCCATTAGATTTGGGATGAACTAGCATGGTCATTTTGTATCTACTGTGGTTTATTTATGAGTGTGTTTTATTACTGCCGTCCCAGCTCTACTTGAGGATGGACTCTGTAAGGATAAAGTTCTAATGCGACAGTTTGCCCACTTGCGGGCCGTCTTGACAAACTCCCTAAAAAACATAAGTCACAAGATCCAGTGAAATTCTGGGGGAAAATATTCTGTAGGTATCAAGTTCAGCGTGATTTTCGAAAGTGCAGGTAATTCCACTCAAGGGTTGGATTTCCTTATTTGGGCATAATGTGGGCTACAATGACACAGAATGATTCTACATCTGTGAGACAAACAGCCAGTGCATATGCTGTTAATATCAAACAGAGAAGGAGGAACAGAGGGAAACAATGACAAATTCAATCCCACTGATATGCATTGTGTATGTATTTTACTCTGACATCATGATTTGTGCATGTGTGTGTGTACTAGAATTATGTCACACTGTGGGAACCCAAACCTGTTTATACACTCACATTCTGGGGACTTCCAGCTGGTCTCCACAATGTGAATAATTACATTTTAGGGAGAAGGTAGGTTTAAAGTTTGGATTAAATTAGGATTATAGATTTAAGATTAGGGTTAGGGTTAAATTGGTAGTATGGAAAAGTTAAAGCTGTGCCTCTGCAATATGAATAGAAGTTTATGTAATGTCAACACAATTTACAAATACAAGATTGTGTGTGTGTGTCTGTCTAAAAGAAAACAAGAGAATTACGTAACACTTCAAAGAAAGCAGCAAGAGCCGATACTGAGGGGAAGAAGGTAACTGGTAACTGAAGGTTTCCTTGGCAACTAGCGTCTATGAGCATAACAGCATAACAAGAGTGTCCATGAACACGAGGACGAGCGTCCAGTCACTTTCTGTTCACCACTGTAATTGGATTAATGGGTATGTCTTGACATTCATCCACTGCTGTCCAAAATCATCAGACTGACCACTATCAGGCTACATTTGTGACATGAATCCACAGGGAGCCTGTCATGACCCCAGCCAGGTGAATTTTTCCTTTTTAGCAATTGTTGCTAGGTGGGACAAGCTTCACAGAACATGGCTGACAATCCCATGTGTTGCTAATGTGTTAGAAACATGTTAATATAATAATTTAATAATAGCATGTTGACAACTTGTTGGAAATGTGTCCTCACCGGGTCAATTTGATAACGAGGTGTTACTAAGGCAATAACAACAAAGTAATATTATTTAACAGTGTATTATTAGAAATATGGTAAAAGTGTTGCAAACCATAAATTAATTAAATTAACTCTGTATGTTATATATGCTATAAACATTAATTTACAAATATATAGTGTAGAAAAAGGTAGGTTCCTGCTGTTATCCAAAATTTACATGCAGTTTCTGCAGTGCTGAGTTTGGAGTAGTAAAGACAGAGGCTCTGTTCTCCTTATTACAGCTCAATGAAGTATCACAATGATTTTGAAACTGTAATTTTAATGTAAAAATACTACCTAGTGTTCCTTTAATGTGTCAGTATTGTATGAACAATTTGACTATATATAGGTTTACTCTCAGTAACTGTATATATGATACACCTACAGACTGCATGATATACTGCCCCTGAAAATGGTTGCACTACTGATGCAAAGCACACTCTAAACCTTACTCATTAGGTTTAATAGGATGTTTTGCCTGCATTCTGTGATGTCTGTCCACCCAGAAGTTGTTTTTGCAGTCTGGATGCTGACTGACCAGCAGGTATTCATCTATCGTTTTTTTATGTGGTCAAAATAAATTGGTTCATAAAGAAAGGAGGCCTTATGAATTCAAAGACTTCAAGAGACCTTTGAAGGCTGTAATTGTGAGTGCACGTGTGGGCTGAGGGTGGAAGAGAGAAAGAGAGAAAGAGAGAGAGAGAGAGAGAAAGAGAGAAAGAGAGAGAGAGAGAGAGAGAAAGAGAGTGAATTTTAATACATTTTTAAGATTAAAAATGCTCTGATATTGTAGTAACGCCACAGGAAAAAAGGACCAGCCTACACTCCTACAAAGTAATTGTAGCAGCACCACACACACCAACACATTAATGTCACTGCAGTTTGGCGAATTTTATATATATATATATATATATATATATATACACACACACATAAAGATTTTTTAAATATTTCTGCTGATGCATGTATATAGTAAAAAGAGAGAGAGTGAAAGAGAGAGAGACCTTCAAGGTGCGTTTGTCGCTGCTGTTTATTCAAGATGGGTCCAGTAGGGGGCGCTGTGGTTGTGGAAATAAATATTCTTTAAGAAATGTTGAAAGAGAGGATGAATGAACCTGGCAGGGGTGGTGGTACACAGCATTTTGTAATAGTTAGAGACCACATTTTATTTATTTAACATAGTCTTCATAGTCTTCTTTAGGTATTTATCCAGATATTAATTTCTTAGAGTTGTATTATTTATCTTTACCCAGTCTCAGCTTTTCACAGTGTCTTTCTGCTCCTCACAATCCTAGTGATCCCAAACACACTCAGTGTAAATTATGCTCTGGGGTGGTGAGTCTATAGCTCTTAAAAAACCAGTGGTGCTTCTTGTCTTATTTTGTCTATGTCCTTTTCTCAGTGAAGGACATCTCACATCTTTTCAGACTCATAGTGCTGAGTCCTCCTTCTTTACAGAGAAAGGACACACTCAAACAGCTTTGGATGCGGTCAGATCTGAAGCTGAAGAGCTCAGCGTGAGAGCTTTATGATCCTGGGGGAATTCAAACCCCACAAAGAGATAAACACACACACACAGTCCCAAACACACAGGTAATACATATACATCATGTAAGGTTGGCTAAAGAACATTAGCCTGTGATCCAGACAGGTGACCAAGAGGGTAAACCAAGAGCCCTCTGGTTCAGATCATAAGTGTGTGTGTGTGTGTCTGTGTGAGTGATTTTACAAATATTTTCATTTGATGTTTGCCTTTCTTATACAAATAGAGTGTCTAATATCTAATCTCTTCAGGACCGAGAGCAGATGTTTTAGCTGCTCAGTGCAGAGAGACTCTTGAAGGCTGTTGCACTCTGACCCCCTGCTGTGGAAGGTGAGCTGACCTAAAATGTAAATGAAACTGATGCAACAGGTGTGTGTTTGGTGGCAGAGTGTAACCTTACCTGCCGTAAAAAAAAACCTCCCTCCCTCATACACACACACACACACACACACACTTACATCCCAAACCACAGGGCTCTTAGTTTACCCTCTCGTTCAGCTGTCTGGATCACAGACTAATGTTTCTTGGCCACAACTACACGATGTACATGTAATACCTGTGTGTTTGAGACTCTGTGTGTGTGTGTGTAGGTTTGAGTCTGCTTCTGTGTCTTTGTAGGGACCAAATTCTCTCAGTGTACTGAGAACATAAACCTTTTGAAAAGATGTGCAATATAATAAACATACTAATCAAATTAACCTAAGGTTCAGTTCAAAAATATATTAAAAGATCGAAACGAATTGGGACTCCTAACAGCCGTGAAACACCCTTGTGCTGCAGTGAAATTGTCCCCAACTGATAATCAACATATTGAGCTTTCAAGTTTGAAAGTGAGGAGAAATCAGCATCCACTTTCACTTCAGATCTGAACACACAGATATTTCCCTCCTTTTACTGTGAGACAGCAAATCAAGCACTGACATACTATCATCAGCACACATTCTTTGTGTGTGTGTATGTGTGTGTGTTTGATTGACTGCATGCCTGAAGATATACATTCACACATTCTTGCGTTGTTAGTTGCACACTTGTGTCTTTTGTGACTCCCTGTGTTCCTGGCTGGCTCGCCAGACATGTTTCAGTGTATTGGTGTGTGTGTGTGTTTGTGTGTGTGTATGTGTGTGTGTTTGTTTGATTGACTGCTTGCCTGAAGATATACATTCACACATTCTTGCGTTGTTAGCTGCCCACTTGTGTTTTTTGTGACTCCCTGTGTTCCTGGCTTGCTCACCATACATGTTTCAGTGTGTGTATTGGTGTGTGTGTGTGTTTGTGTGTGTGTTTGATGGACTGCTTTCCTGAAGATATACATTCACACATTCTTGCATTGTTAGTTGCTCACTTGTGTATTTTGTGACTCCCTGTGTTGGCTCACCATACATGTTCAGCATGTGTATTGGTGTGTGTGTGTGTTTGTGTTTGTGTTTTTTTGATTGACTGCTTGCCTGGAGTTACACACTCACACATTCTTGCATTGTTGTTAGTTGCCTTCTTGTGTGTCTCTTGCGACTCCCTGTGTTCCTGGCTGGATCGCCATACATGTTTCAGTGTTTGTATGTGTGTGTGCATGTGTGTGTGTGTGTGTGTGTGTGTGTGAGAGAGAGAGAGAGAGAGAGAGAGAGAGAGAGAGAGAGAGAGAGAGAGAGAGAGAGAGAGAGAGAGAGAGAGAGAGAGAATGAAAGCAAGAGCAAGTGAGTGGAGAGAGAAAGAGGGAAAGAGAATGAGTGAGATGTCAGTAAGGGAAGGCTTACCATCTATATTTTAGCAGTGCTGAACCTCTTGCTTGTCACATGCTGCTGTGTTTGTTTTTGCCTCCTTGGCTCTGCTCTGCCGTGACAGTGGTGCTGTTTAAGTTCAGATCTTCCTGAAGCAAACTGTCCAATTGTAGCATAGCATTTCCTTCTTTCATCACAGAACAAACCCCCAAAAAAACACTGTCCTGCGGTTAAGAGCTTTTTAGGAGGTGCTGCACTTAAGTCCTTTGCATGTTCTGTGTTGTGTAGTGGATGACAGCACTGCCCTCCAAATGACAGAACAGAATTTGCAGTTCAAGCAGGAACACCAAAGAGAGACCTCTGATGACTCCTGCCTAGTTATTTTGGACCAGAATGTCTGATTTTAGACATTCTTAGATGTCAAGGTCTGATATATAGCTCAGCACACTTGTAGGAGAACACTAACTGCCCAGTTCTGTAAGATATCATTGTATAGTGTCATCCTGAGTTATAAAAAAGATGGACTGTCCTAGAGAGTATGGCCCTTGGACTGGTGACAAAGCATTTCAGCAGCATCCCTAGGGACTGAAGTCACAACCCTCCAGTGGTAGGACCGGCCATATTATATAAGCAATTTGCTCCAGAATAATTACTCAGCAGCCCTATAAAAATGCTAGACGTTGCAGATTGACACTAGATTAAAATATAATATCCTGAGGGCTTCCTCTTCTCTGACCCCTGGGATCTACAGTTATGACAGACAGCAGCGTCATTCTGATCCCACATAAACTGCACATATTTCTTTGGAGTGAGCGAATAAAAATGTAAATTTAAGCACAGGGTGTTAACTGTGCTCGATAGTTCCTCACGCTGAGACAGAGGGTGTTGTCTGAGCTTAGATAAAGAACATCTGCCTGAACTTACTCAGAATGTTAGTGTTAAAAGCACATTTCTTTCTTTGTCATTTTGCGGTTTCATAGTGGAACAGCCGCCTGAGAGACGCCACAGGATTCCAGGGTTATGTGCCTGAGAAAAGAAAGCACTTTATGTAAATGTATGAATATTGCATTTACTTTAAAATACTGTAAAAAAATTCTCGTTTTCATCTTTTGTTCAGCATCTCACTTAACATGTAAATATTAAACTAATGTATGATGAAGCTGACAGGCTTAGTGTATACTGATGGAAGAGACAAAATAAGTATTTGGCAAGATCAGGTTTAATGGATGCTGTTTCTTTCTATTTCTGTGTTATGACAGGTTATTATAGAAGTTAAATGTATTTAAATCCTAATTAATAAACATTAGCAAATAGATTTTAAACAAATTATAAAACAATATAAAGCACAGTCTACAATGGTAATATATCCATTGTATAAGTTATTATTTATCATTTCTCTAGAAATTATTGAAAGTGTACATGAGCCTTGGTGAATGTTGCTGTCTACTGATGAAAGAATGATATACATAATGCTTGTTCTGTAAGAAAAGTTGTTATGAAATATATGACAAATTATTAAACAATAATCTGTTAATCAAATATTACAAAGAAAGACTTTATGGTATCACACACACACACTCTAATTTTATAAGACATTTTGCATGTAACTGGAACTACTTAGAAGTAATAATTGCAGGTATCATAGGGGATCATGTATATAACCCCCATTGTTGTGTAATTACAAAGTTTTAGAATTGGCACTTTCAACAATATTTCTGTGCCCCACAGGGTTTCATACACAGTTTCAGGAGACTGTTTTCAATGGATGTGTTTGTCTTCATTATTTGAGGCTGAGATGCCGAAGACTCTCATTGGAAACTTTTTAAATTTATCCCTGGATAATAATCATACTTATGAAAGCCATTTGTCATTTCTTCTGTAGCTTTATTGCAGATGAACTGCAGACAGAGAAGGTTATTGGCCTCCTCATCACCAAAGGAGGATGTGTTTCACATTAGGCTTCTTAAAATGGGCAACGACAGCGGCAAAAATTCAATCGTTTTCATCTGGAGTACTCAGCACTAAATGGTTTGATATTGCGGTGAGGCATTAAAGTGTCATTTTGCATGCGCTTGACTCCACTGAGCCAGTGGGGATCTGAGGGCCCATCTGTGTATAATTACTGATTTCGGGTGACCGCTGAGGCCTGAAGATGAAAGCCGGGAGCAAAAAGTTATTGCAACGTCTTAATAAACATGAAGAAATGTGATTGTGCTTTAAAGCAGTTTAGTGTGTAATTACAAAATGAGTGTTTCACAAGAGAAAAGGAAGAATGGGAACATATTGGATTTTATAAATACCAAGGTTCCCATAATTGTTTAAAATTTTGACAAAATTATATTGGTAAGATGTAAACAAAGTCATTGGACTGGTTTTATGGGGGTTTGTATTTTAACATCACCATCATTCCTTATCAGACACAGAAGTTAGTTCTGTGTTGATTAAAAACCTGGTTCTTATCACCACCACTGTAATTGCATCTACAGTACAATACTATGCTGCCTCTTCAGGTCACTTCATCTGCATCTCAAACCATAGACTTCTATATTATTACTATAATAGCAAATGTAAACTTTCAGGGAAAAAAGGTATGGTAGAGGGACATTATTGGTCACAAAATGTAAAGTGTAGAATAGGTATAGCAATGGTGTTAAAGTCCACTTGCGTTCCCTAAATGTACATTAGTTTCTCTTCTTCAGAAGCAAAAGTAAATATGTTTAATCTTTCATTATAGAACTGTGTAAAATAAAATAACGTAATTTATGTCCTGGAGATGAAATGGGGAGCATGGAACCAACACAGTTTTAAAATCTTCAGTTATAATAGAATAAGGTAAAATTACGTACCCTATCTAAAGGGTATCTTGAGGGTACCATCACAGTGACAGTTTTCTTGCACAGTGTACTATTTTCTCACACTATTTAGTACGGTAGCATGTGGTGTGACAGTATGTTTGTCATGTGTTGTATTAAGTTTTGTGGAACAAATGCAAATGTTTCCAGAACAAGGATATGTCCCACCTGTTAAACCTATGTTTTTGAGATACTAAACTATCAGAGAAGGGTGAAATCAAGTTTCTCCTTTTATCTGGATTTTAAGAGCCATAAAATCCTTAGTCTACTTTTGCAGAACCAGGATGACCTAGTTTCTTACTCTACAACATCAGGTTTAGCATTTACATTTTATCACCTCGCAACAGTCAAACGCAAACACACCAGTATATTTGGCTTTTGGGGTGGGATTCTGAGGTAACAGCACTTAGATGACAACAGCTTGTCAGTTTCTACCTCAAGCTGTAATCAGCATGTCCCTTCTGAAGTGGCAGATGTGTTACTTCTTCATAATTTCACAGCATCTTGAAGTCTTGTGTTTTAACTGGTTTTCGCAACAATGAATATTCATGCCCAAACAGACATGGATAAACACGGCCTGCCCTATTATCCAAAACTTATTCAACATTCATTCTCTCCCTCAATTATGTCCCGTCTTCTTCCATTTAGCATCTCCTAAGTAATCTCTAATTGATACACACGCACTTAGCTTCTTTACCCGTGCGGCCTGGTATATGGAACTGGTTCTATTTCGAGCACAGTAAATAGACTAGGTCATGTTGCTTTTCACTGCTGCTTGAGTTTCCACTCCCCATGGGAATGGCCCAGCCAGACTGTTGTAGCCAACGGGGTGAGCCCAAAGGTTTTCTGGGAGAAACTCCATCTCTGGGCCGAGGGAATCTCTGTCCACTGGGGAGACTCAGAAAGGCACAGTCTTGAGCAGAAGGCTGGCTTTGGCTTGATGCACAAGAGTGTTATTAGGGTGGGATGCAGTTAGGTCAAATCTATAGATTTACAGGAAAGAAGGGCCCACTAAGATTGCACATTTTTATGTGATTTGTAGGCTTACTAAAACAAATTATTTGCATATTGAATAATAATTAAATTAAATTAAATAAATAGATTAGGTTTTGTGTTAGATAGCCAAGTCGCAATGCACTTGAGAAGCAACAATATAAGTTTAGCCAGTTGTATATAACAAATTGATATGAAGCTCTTTTAACTATGTACATGTATTCCCACCATGTTGCATTCTGGAAACAACAGCACGATTGTAGTAAGTGCTGGAATTATGAAAAATGTGCACATTGTAATATTGTGACAGACTAATGAGGTGAGTCAAGGGGCTCATACATGATATTTTTATGGGGACCTGAAATTACTGCTGGTGCTTTTGGCTCATTGTAGCCTGAGCAACGGTTTGGTGGATGGCAGCCAAAGGATCGCTCCATACAAGGTTTCTCGTGTCTAACAGAACAGTGGCTGGCAGTAGTTTCCTCTCCTGACAATCTACTGAGGACAGACCTATGAGGCCAGTGGAAATGATCTTACCGATGATATTTAATTAACTTCCTCAGGAAAATCAATCAACGTCTGTTTTCAGAAATCAAAATGACAGTTACCATGTGTAAAACACTTGGGACAGACTGCATTATTTCCAGCTACAAACTAACACGAACAAACCTCTGCCTCTGCACCCCCGAGGCAGGTGTAATTAACAGGAAGTTAGTGATGGTAAGAAGGTTGCAAATGAAAGGCAGGCTTGCATTCGGGGGAAGGAGCAACCAGGCTGTCAGCGGCAGATGCCATGACCCAGATTAACATCCACAGATGCCTGTCAGCTCCAGGGGTTGCTATGGAGAGCGGCGGGAGGGTCAAAGGGAGCAAATTTAGTCGCTGTGAAATTCTCCCTCCCAAGAGGCTGCATAAAAGGCATTAGGCAGCACTACCTCAGTGTCGGCTAGACGAGAACACCCCAGACGAGATCGACTTCACAGGGAGTCTGAGCTATGATAGTAACTGACTTTATAACAATTACCCTGTGTTTTAAAAAGAGGGCTGCTCAACTGAAAATGTTTTAAGTTATGTTCATATTTCAGCTCATTTTAGCATACAATTCACGAGGAATAATAATTTACAAAATTCATAATTCAACTCATTGTTGTAGTATATAAATTTCAGGCATGTTTTATAGAGAAAAAAAACTCAGAATGGTTGAAGACCTACTTTATAAAACATATTTCCTGTCCAAAAATCTGATTGGCTGAGCTACCATTGTTAAATACGATAAAAACTCACCTATTAACTTATTAATGTGCCACTGTATTTAACCCATTCAGTTTAATTCAGTTCTCCATGAAGAGCGTAATATTGGGACAGAAAAACAGTGCTATACATCATTCGGTTCTTAATTCTTCTCAACTTAATATCTTTGAATACACATGATTTTGTTGAATACAACAGATTATGTTGAATGTAGTGGCTATGCCACATTAATAGTTGAACCTAGGGACTCATGTTTCCTAGCAACAGTGCTCACTGCTAATGGATTACTTTGTGTGGTGGAAGAATAAATTATTCTGAATAATTTTTTTTAATAAATACATCTATGAATTGAACAGCAACATGTTTTCCAATATTTTATACGCTCTGTGTCATGCCAAAACACCTTTCTCTGTGATAAAATCACAGTAATTCAGAGCCTCTCATGGCTTATTGCTTTATTATGTTCACATATAAATGTCCATTTTCTATTTATACAAGCCCTCTGTAGTCTACAAATACAATAAAAAATGTGATTTACAGTGTCTCTTTCTAAAAATCTTGCCGCATTGTGACATGATACTATAAAGTGATCCAGTACAGTACAATACGTAAATACCACAATCTTAATCAGCAGAAGTGTCTTCAGAGAAATATAAACAAATTGGCAGTTATCGTTCTCCTCCAAGCCTGTTGAGTTGTATTGTATCCAAAGATCAAAGATCCAACTCAAAATGAGGTTTATGCCTCAAAAATATCTCCTGAAAAAAAATGAATGGCCAATTTTAACTGGAAATTAATTAAATGAAAGTTGGTCTCTGACCACTGCACTGTATACTATACTGTTAGAGTAACAGGTGTACACAGACTAATGCTGAAAACATTGTCAAAAACATGATTACTGTCCTGTTTATATTAACTCCCTAAAAATATTCCATGACCCTCCGCCTACAGTTTCAGCTGAACTGTCTTTTTCTGTGACTCCTGTCAAATGGCTGTTTGCGACGCTTGCTGTGTCTATGTTTGTACTGAGTTAACAAGTCTCTGCATGACTTTCACAGCTTTATGCTCAGCTCCAGGCCGATGCATGTGTGAGTGTGTGGTCATCTTGGGTGTGAAAATCATCGAGCCAGCACAGAAGGACTTCCCTCAGCAGGAATTTATTCCCTCTCTCATTGGAGAATAAATCAAAACATATTAAATGCTTTCTGGAACAGCACCCCAGAACCAAACTCACTGTTTCCATTTCTATGTGTTTACAGTATCTTTAATGAACAGTTAGGTACATTTTTGTGTTCGGTTCTTCATTAAAGTGCACCCTGAATACTGCATTTGGAAGAAGCAAAAAAAAAAAAGAACCGTTGAAATAATAATGATAATAAAAAATACATACTTATTGGGAATCTGAGCATAGATGTATATAGAGTCTTGTGCAAAGATTTGGGTACCTCTGTTAATAGCAAATATCTAAAAACATCCTCTAAACCATGCAAACATAAGTGATGCAGAGGTCTGCCAGATTTAGGGCACAACTTCTTTTTATTTGCTAAGTTTAAAATACAAAGACAAATAAAAACATTCCTGCACGTACATTTTTTCCAGTATGATCTATTCGCAAAAATACACAAATATGGCAGACATTCCCTGCAGAGCAGATTCTCAGGTTGGGTCCCAATGACCCCTAGATGATATTTTTTTGATATTTGAACATTTGGAGGACCTTGAGGATTGTTTTGGAATCCATGGCTGTATAGGATGTGTTCAATTATACTTCACTAGCAATATCAACAAATAGCATTGTTGCTGTTTGAATACTGTTGGAGTCCTGTATCTCCAGTTGTGTTGGCATTATTTGAAAATATCACCATATTTTGAAAGGTTCATACTGAACAAACTAATACAAAGCCACAATTGTTTGAGTGAAATATTTTATATTAACCTCCATTAGAACTTAATCCTGTGTTTACTTGTCCAACAGCGTCTATTTGATTTGGGTACCCAAAAATATGCACAATTATTCCTAAAAGAATGCAACAGTTCTACTTAGGACTAATCCACTGAGAAGCATTAAGCAAATGGAGAAAGGTCAGGGAATTCACTTTTACTGGCCATACCCCCTGTGTAACTGTAACATCCAATACCGCATGAGTAGTTCTGGTGTTTTTAAGAGAGTAAAGGTCTTAGTCAGTCAGGTGCACAGAGCCCAGCGCCAGACTGAGCACTGTCAAGCAAAATTCAATTAAATCCTTTTATAAGCCACTGCTCTCGAGTCTTGAGTGAAATTTATGCACAACGGAGTCCTGTGCAAATCCTCTATTGTGGTCTAC
This sequence comes from Hoplias malabaricus, assembly GCF_029633855.1. Lineage (NCBI taxonomy): Eukaryota > Metazoa > Chordata > Actinopteri > Characiformes > Erythrinidae > Hoplias > Hoplias malabaricus. The sequence continues at coordinate 29,579,235 of NC_089802.1, read as the reverse complement.
GAAGGATTAGTGTGAGAGCTAAAATTATATATGCACATGACAACTCAACACCTATTGCACTATGTATGCAATATCACCAGGTTAATGTTGGGCAATATCATAATGTATAAAGGGTATTTTCAGCCGAATGGAAAGAATTTATCCATCTCGACATAAATGTTAAACATGGTTTTTCACAGCTCAATCCTGGGGCACTTTAGAGCCCTCTGACCGACACTTGGCAATGGGCATGATAATCATGCAGATTATACAAGCTGTGAGTACACAACTCAATATCTGATACTGCTATGGGTGCACCCTGAAGCTGCCACAATTCACTAATTATGATGGGTATCTGGATACTTTTGGAATATAATATATGTATAAAAGTACCAGCGAAGGCACAGAAAGCCATCTGTTGTACTGAGTGACAGATGCAGAGTTTGAATCAGACTGGGTGCAATGGTAGCATTTCAAAGACCAAAAGGCAAAACTACAAATTTACAGTGCTGGATGTTTAGTTACTTACCTTTTCCTTCACAGTGCAATCTGAAACCTACAAGCTTTGTCAGTGGAGTCATTTTTTTGAACATCATCAAACTCCAACCCACGGTCCTTCCACTGAAAAAAAAGCCTATGGTCTGAGTAACAGTGAATCAGCTGGTCTCTTTCCCTTCTGCTTCAACATCATTAGCTCTGTTGGGCTTGTAACTCAAGACAAAGAAAGCACCTACATATCTGGTCTGAAACATTTACAATATAATATCAGAACAAAATACTGTAAAAAAGTAGTTTTTGGACCTTTGCACAGTGGGGTGCTATGCATTTATAGAGAACACCTGCAAAATGACTGATGTGCCAGTTTATGTGTGGCTCTGGTGTAAGCTTTGATGTAGTCTGTAGAGATATACACCAGAATCTCTCGTTAATACCCTGAAGGAAGAAAAAGAGTGCTTTACGCTACATGCTCCTGCAACTAAATGGGGACCTTTCCCAAAAAAGATTGCTGGAATGACGAGGAAAGGAACAACATCTCCTCCTTTAAAAGCCTCCACTGCAGACAGACCACTCAGCTCCAGCGAACTCTGAGCTTGGCTGCTTCTGGATCAATTATTTAGTTAGATGAGATTAGATGGCCTCTACAGTCCTCCTGCTGCAAGTTCTAGATGAGACCTTGCACATTGGCCTGTGGAGCCTCCAGGAGGACTCGTCTTTACCCCTGAGTCTTAGCTGGAGGATGAAGTTTCTTATTGACTGCTAGGTATCCTTCCATGTTGTTGACCCTGGTTATTTTGACTGATCTGCAAAGATGAACTCAACCTTGGAGGGTGGAAAGGAACACCAGCAGGCAACTGAACATGCCCTTTCCAGAGACATTAATCTGCTTATTGGCTGGCTCCCCTACCAGGCCAGAATCTAATGCCTAGTGCAACTATTTGCTGAATGTGCCCATTGCCCTTTGGGTGCCTGAGGAGCTTCCCCCTTATAGTGCTGAGCATGTGGTCTGCTGTCAAACCACAGTGCTGATGGTGGAAGACTCCTCAGACTTGCCCTGCCTGCTGGGCAGAGACTTGAGATACTCCAGGTGGCGCCTGGCATCCTCCTGGTTGTGCCGCACATAGTAGACCAGGTAGGAAATGACCATAGTGAACCAGCCAAACATGGTCACGAGCATGGCCACGTCTGTGGTCTTTTTCAGCACCACGCACAGGTCCAGGTCTTTGGCCAGCAGGAAGGGCACACCTAGGGCACCGGAGTCCTCTGGTTCTGAGGTCTGACAAATAATGCCAGTGAGAGACACAGGCTCCAAATCAAGGCGTGGAAGGGCTGTCTGCAGCCGGCAGTCACAGTGCCAGGGATTTCCTGACAGATTAGATCGAGCCCTCAAGCCTTCAAAAGCTTCAGGGTCCAGTGTAGCCAACTGGTTGGAGGATAGGTCCAGAAACTGTAGGGAGGCACCCAGGCCTCGGAAGGCCCCAGGCTCAAGCAGAGCCAGCTCATTGTGGGACAGATCAAGCTCAGCCAGGAGAGGAAGGTCCTGGAAGGCATTGGCAGGTATGCTGGTCAGCAAGTTGTAGTCCAGGTAGAGGCGCCGTGTGTCATTGGGAATGTCCCGCGGGATCTCTGTGAGGCGCAGGTTGCTGCAGCGCATGGTCTTGCCCCCGTATGGACCTTCACTGTCAGAGCAGTAGCAACGCTTTGAGCAGGACGTAGCCGCATGGTGGAAGCACAGCGTCATCAGCACAAGGCTGTGTAGCAGCAAACACATGACCACAGAGTGCCGGAGCAGCCAGTAAGATGGCGGCATGGTGAGATGGGGGGCATACTCCCGTCAGAGTGCCACCTTGTGGGGAAGGTATCAAGGGGATATGTTGTACTTCAACTTCCTCAATGGCTACCAAGCCTGGAGAGAGAAAGGAAAACATGGCAGGTTAAAATGGACCTACAGAAGAGAGTAAAGGGTCAAAACATCAATTGCTCAAAAGGTCATAGTATTTGATTAACCTGCTTGGTATTTCCATCTGTTTTGTTCATACTCCTACCTTCATACAGGTCTATAATGTAGTCAGATCTTTGTTTTTCCACTTGTGAATGCTGGCCACAATGTCCTTCTAGTTATTCCACCAGCCAGTCTTGAATCTCTTTTGGTGTGGGTCTGTGTGTACATAACCTACTTCGATTGCCCTCTAATTAACACAGAATAAATTACTTCCCTTATACCTACCAGCGCATGCACACACACAGACACAGAATAACAAGCTGCTGATTGATGGCCGAAATGTCCTGCGAGCTGGAATGTGTTATTTCATGCACAGATGGAGGGTAGCTACTCTAATTGCTGTAAGCAATAGGGATTTCTCTCATGTTCTCTCTCTCTCCCTGCCTTTTTTTCTCTGCCGGTCCCCTGCCTTGCCTGCCTGTTTCCTTTTCTCTCTGCCTTAGCATGGTACCAGACATCTGCCAGAGAGCAAGCTGGGTTCACACAGTTTCATGAAAAGTGCACAAATAAAAACACAAGAGGAACATCCACTTTTGGTGATAACAGGGTGTGAATTTACACTTTCCCCCTGCGAATGCGAGCTGATTGAAATCCCTGCTGCTCTGGCCTAATTCACAACTCTGCTGGAGGCATTAACATAATCCAGGTCTGACAAGCGATGGCAGGGGCCGTGAACAACATGTTTTTTTTTTTTTTTTTGGTACTTGGAACAAAACAAGAAGCATATTTCAACTATTTTTGTTTTCGCGCTTCAGAGTTGTATCTCAGTCTGAGAGCAACTTGGAGGGGATATATAGAGGTCCTCGATTCCAGATCTTGAATATATTTTCTGGTTCTGTAACACAGGCAGGTATGACACTGTATGGCCAATGGGTTACATCAACATTGTAAAAAATACTCATGTTTAAACTAACATCTAAATAAATATATTCAATCTGGTCTTAAAAAACTACTTCATACCACATAATTTTAAAATAGTTTTATATAAATATTTGAAAGGTGTAAATTTATTTTTAATCCAGTCTTGGCAGAGAAATATAAGTAGGGTTTTGTAAGACACATTGGTTTCCAAAGCAAATTTTTTGTTATTTCTAATCTTTTCAATTTTTTTAAGTCTTATTTATACTGACATTATTTTCACTACTGTAAAGACATTTCTTTACAATAAGTCTCTTGGAAATAAAATAATAAGAAACAATAAAAACTATTTAAAAAAAAAAATTAAGTTCAGTACCCTTTTAACTACTGGGCATCACATTATACACAGTTTAAGTTTCGTGCTGAGGACTGCTGCGATGCTGTGAAGAATGCTAATGAGAATCCACATGCTACTTTTTATGCAAAGTATGATATTTAGCTTCACATTTGTGGAAGTCTGCCACTGGTCAACAGTGGTCCTGTGGTCAAAAACCACACCATGATGAATGAGGCAGAGACAAACTGTGCACTAACATAAGAGCTATACTCTTAAAAATATATATATATATTTTTTTAAATAAAGTAAACTACGTTTCTATGTACGAGTCATCACTTTTATACAGAACTGTCATGGTGTTTTTCAGAAAGATATAGATGGCTCTATGGAGCACTTATTTGAAAACAGTTCTGTACAGCACAGATACTTGTTACAATGGAAAGGCTCTTTCCGGTGCTGTATTGAACCAAATACATCAACTTCAAGCTGAAGAACCATTTCAGCATGCAAAGAACACTTTTATCATGCAAATGTTTCTAAACAGAACCTTGGCCTTTAATAAAGAACCCCTGAAGAACCCTCTTTTCTCAGAGTGATAGTGTAGAATTGTACACTGATAAGTTAGATGGACTAATAAACTGAATTTATATCTCTTATAGTAATAATTAATAATGCACAGTGGACAACTGACCTTCATGTCCATCGGTGAAGCAACATCTGATTAAATCTGTTCCAATATCTTTTCAATTCTGAACAAAGACAATTATATTGTGGTGGAAAATTATGACAGAAATAAGAAAGCTGAGTCTCTGAGTCAGCAATCAAATAAAAGAACAGTTTATTGGAGAGAATGCTACACGTAGCACCTTTTCCTCTCTCCCTGACCTGCTTAACAAACTGCATCTTTATACCTGTAGCTCTCTACCTCTGATTACCTGATGTTATTAATGACCAGAATGTGCAGTGATATCAGCAAACATTTCAAACCAGTCAGACCCTAGTATTTTAGTTAGATACCAATATGTACATGTGCCACAGTCATTTGGGTCTGGAATCCACAATAATAATCACTCCTTTCTGTGTAACACCATGGGATAACTTGTTTATCTACTCGTAATTAACACTTTATTTTCTCCCAGTAGTCTATAAAGATGTCTGCTTTAGTTTCAGCTCATTAATACAAGAGCAGCTTATAACACAGACTATCCTCTTACTAATCCCACAAGGGAACCCCCCTCAAACCCTTGTACTTTTTAATCACACATTTCACCATGATCTAACACCAACTTCCCATACTCCGTTCTGAATATTAACCATTGTAAATATTCATTAGGGCTGGGTACTGTCGAACACTTCTTCATACAGTGCTTTTACTGACTTCTTAAATATCCGTTCAGTACCTTCCTTTAATTAGATTAATAAAATGAGATATAAGTTGCTGGTGTTAATAGCATGTAAACAGAACATAACTTACAGCCAGTCGGTAATGTAGAACTCCTGACATAGAAAATCATGCCTACTGACTTATGCACTATGCTTCAAACAAAGTCTGAGGCTACCATTGCAGACTTCAGAGACCTTGGCCAAAACTCCCAGTGCTTCATTAACCGCCTCTTGACAAAAGTATCTCTAAAAATATCTGCCAAACACTATAAAATATAATGTAAGTTTTTTTTTAAAACTATTTTATTTAAAGCCTAATTTTGACTATAACTGAACTAACCATTGTATAAATTTTACTTACAGCGACCAGGCACTGTCCATACTCCATACTCCATGTTTCATACTCCTCTAATGACCTTCTTTCTGAATGTTGTGCACTCTGAAGTATGCGTTTTTATAATAATATTTTCTGTTGCTTGTTGAATTTTAATGGTCAGGGCTGAAAATGGATTGCAAAATATCTGCCAAAGGACCAATCAGAATTAGGGATATGTTTACATCATTCATCTCATTAAAGACACTGCCTTCCAGCACAGCCTCTGAAGCCCAGCTGGGCGTGGAGTAGTTTATCTGGGGGACATTAGTAATGAAGAATTGTGCACATTTCCCCTGAGATAAATGTCCTGCCACTGGACAGCATTAAATTTATTACAGGACAATCGAGATTCCTGAAACACTCTGCATCTCATCGACCACCCCACACGACCCGGACCTTACTTGCCCAGAGAGAAGGTACAAATGCTGTTCCACTGCCAGCTGTTGACATGTTTCTTTCATCCTCTGATGACACATCTGAAAAGCACTGAAGTGGCATAATACAGGACAATATCATGGGGAGTGCAGACAACAGTTTTGTCAGCAGCCTCCTCTCAGCTCTCATCTGCAGCAGGGGCAGCCAAACCCAGGCTAGTCTCTGTTTATTTATTTATTTTTTTTTTTGCTGAGTTTCTCTTTGGTAGTAGTGTTCAACAACGCTAGACATGCCCTCACATTTATGAGCAAGAGGCAGTTTTTTGGAGCTTTTAAACACTAAACTGCATTTAAACTGCATTACTATAGAAAAAAATATTGAATATCCTTATTGCCAGATGGCATGGTGGCGCAGCAGGTAGTGTCGCAGTCACACAGCTCCAGAGAACTGGTGGTTGTGGATTCGAGTCCCGCTCCGGGTGACTGTGAGGAGTATGGTGTGTTCTTCCTGTGTCTGTGTGGGTTTCCTCCCAGAGTCCAAAAACACACGTTGGTAGGTAGACACTCAAAAGTGTCTGTAAGTGTGTGTCGCCCTGTAAAGGACTGGTGCCCCCTCCAGGGTGTGTTCCTGCCTTGCCCCTAGTGCTTCTGTGTAGGCTCCAGACCCACCGTGACCCTGAACTGGATAAAAGGTTACAGACAATGAACGAATGAATGACTTAATGAATAAACTATTTGTAAGTGCTTATTCCATGGAATAACATTCATTCAGGGTTGCAGTGGGTTTTGAGCCTACCCGACTTTATCTGTAGCGCCAACATGCTACACTTAGATTAACACATTATACATTCATTCATTATCTGTAACCACTTATCCTGTTCAGGGTGGGTCCAGAGCCCACCTGGAATCACTGGGCACAAGGCAGGAATACACCCTGGAGTGGGCGCCCGTCCTTCACAGGGCAACACACACACACACACACACACACAATTTTGAGTTGCCAATCCACCTACCAACATGTGTTTTGGGACTGTGGGAGGAAACCGGAGCACACCCACGCGGCGACGGGGAGAACACACCAACTCCTCACAGACAGTGACCCAGAGCAGGAATCGAACCCACAACCTCCAGGTCCCTGGAGCTGTGCAACACTACCTGCTGCGCCACCATGCCGCCCAATTAACACATTACCATACATTTTTATATAGTCAGAAAAATGAGTAGACATGAGTTTTAACAATAAAAACGATGACATCTAAATGCATCACTGCCTAATGGTCAAGTTTTGTTACTGAAATGTATAATACTCTGGCATACTGAAGTTACTTGGCTTGTGCTATAGTATGTATTGAATTTCGACACTCAGACAAAGCCATTCACGAGCAAACACTGGTCTTGGATAATATGATATTGACATCTTTTTCCAAGGAAAAACTGAAGCTAAAGAAAATGTAACAGTCACTGTGGTCTTCGTTGCCAGCTCTGAGTCTAATTACTGCCACAGGAAGGAGTTAGCTACCACATCATTCACGGCGTCTCCCAAACGGCGTAGCTTAGAAACAATGGATAAGAAAGTGATCTTTTTAAAAACTGACAAAAAAAAAAAAAAGACAAATGGCCCCAGATCCACTTACGCAGATTAAAAATGAAATCGATCTCTAAGTACCTCTTAGCATCATATAACGAGTGGGAGTTGTCTGAAGTGGGGGGTTACTGTGAAGGGAGGGTAATAAGATGTATTGTGCTACAGCAACTGATGGAATGCCAGGGAAATGGGGCCTGTAATGAAGTCAAAAGAAGAAGTGAGAGAGAGACAGAGAAATATATAGAGGGAGAGAGGAAAGCAGGGGCCTGACCTTATAGCTCCTTAAGGACTAGTGTATCAGCCGCTGCCAAAGGTCCGCCAGGAAACCAGCCAAGATGTTTATCACCTCTCGTTTTTCATTAAGACATAAACAAAAGCCTCGCTTCCAGAGGTCCAGGACTAGACTGGACCGGACTGGACCCAGGAGTGGGGGCCAGCGGCTATAGAGAGCGGAGCGAGGTGGGGGGGCGGAAGACTAGATCAATTGAAAGGGTAACATCATCCCACTCGGCAAAGCTCTTGACACTCATGAATACACAACAGGGCGCTGTCATGACATTTTTGCAAGTGATAGTGTGGGCCGACCACATAAGGAGACTCAGAGAGAGAGAGAGAGAGAGAGAGAGAGAGAGAGAGAGAGAGAGAGAGAGAGAGAGAGAGAGAGAGCGCTGGAAGGCAGAAAGGTGCTGAAAAGCAAAAGCGGGCCCCAGGGGAAAGGGTGAGAACGAGGCAGTGAGACCACCCGGCCCACATGTCACAGGACAGTCAATGAAAGTCCACAAAATCAAGATAATTTCTCAGCAGTCAGGAAGTGCAAACAGCATTTTTCTGGGTTTATTAATATCTATAAATTATTGTAATAATTTTACAGTTGCATATTCATTGAATATATTACTGTGCAAAAGTTTTGGCATCCCTGCTCAAATGATGTGTAAACGCTCATGAATTATGAAGAGCTGCACATGAACAGTAACGGTTCATGTGTTGACATTTAGATACTAAAGAAACAGACATACAGCGTGGTACATAACCTAGACATGAAGAAGCTCATCAAACTGGTTTATAACTCACTCATTCATTAATATACGACAAACTTGCTCACATACATACTCCCTCACTCAAGGTTAGAAAATTGCTCCACACAGAATATACATAAGTCCCCTTTAAAAGCATGATTACATTTTATTTGTTTTCATTTAACTGGAAGAATGTGTCCTGTGCAAGGGTTAAGGCACATCTTCTAATTAATGATGCAGTTGTTCCCAGTGTTTTTAACTCATTAAATAAACAAACTGAACATTAGCAGAACATTAGCAGAAAGATGTCATTTAACAGGGGCACACAATAAACAAACAAATAAATAAATAAATAGATTACTTGTTTGATGCATTAGCGCATTCAAATTTGTGATCTGGAGCCTACCAAGACACACACTGTGAAACAAGGCCATCCCGTCAATTTTCTGTGTGCTGCCTAATTCAGAAAACATGGAATAAAGTGAGCTATTCTGATCCTCCTCAGGAGCACTGAGTAAAAACGAAGAAAGCAAGAACGAAGAAGAAAGAGAACAGAGCAAAATGGCTGCTTCTGCTCCTCGCTCCTCAATAAAGCGTGCGTGCGGTCTGGGTGAACTACGAGCAGCTCATTATCATTTAAAGGATCGGGCGCTGAAAGTGACCATTCTGAATAGGGCTGTTTAGACAGGAGGAGAATGCTGCTGTGGGGCTTGATCCTTGTGGCATTTTGACCTGCTTTGTCATTAAGATTTCTGTAGAGGACATATAGCTATCTTTTGTACAGGACTTTAAAATGGAGTTACAAGTAGGACCACCATGTTATACATCTTTTGCCATATTTGGCAGCTGTATTTTGCCAACAGAACATAACATTCATCAAAACACATACATATCTGATGATGTCACTTCTAGCCTCCATCAAAACATACACCTTCCTGATGTCAGGAGAAACCACCATAAAAACACACTAATCTGCTGATGTCATGAAGCTTTTAGTGCCCCTCTGAGAACTTCCAGCTTTTAGTGCCACCACAAGAAACCTACAGACCTCTCAAAAGATTTGTGATTGTAGCTTTCAGTGACAAGCAAGAAAAACAGGGCAAATTCTGAACTACAAATTTGAAAGCTGAGCAGTTTACAGGCTCCTGAGTGGTGCCCCCTCCTCAGATCATGGGTCTGATCCTCAATGATGCCACAGACATCCATCACTAAAAATCCTAGACATCATAGCTCCCTTTGCTCCCTATGGGTGGTCCTGCCTCACTCATGACAATAAAAATAAGAAATAAAACAATGGTAGTCAGCCTGGGTGTTTTCTGGTTCAACAACATTGCAGTTACTGTTCTCCTCCAAGCGTGCTGAGCTCCAATGGTGCAAGTACAGGTACATTGTCACTAAAATTACAAAAACAAAAGTAAAGCAGTGTTGCTAAAGTCTAGTTGTGTTCCATAAAGGTACATTACATTCTCTTCTCCAGAAGGAGAGCTGAATATTTATCAGGTTTCTTTAAAGAACTGTGTGAAATAAAAGAACACAATATAGTCCTGGAGATGGAATCTCCAGGACCCTGGAGGTGTGGGTTAAAACCCTTCTCTGAATCACTGACTGTGAGGAGTGTGGTGTGTTCTCTTTGTGTCTGCAAGGCTTTCCTCCCACAATAAAAAAAAAAACTTGTTTGTAGGTAGACTGTCTGTGTGCAATTGCCCTAAGGTGTGTGTGAGTGACGTGGCCCTGTCCAGATTGTGTTCCTGCCTTGTGCCCAAAGATTCTGGGTAGGCTTTGAACCTGTTGCAACCCTGAACAGGATAAAGCTGTTGAAAAAATATAATGAATGAATGAATGAGTACATAATTTACTAAAACAATTGGCCATCCAAACATTTACTCACTTTACACCTAGAACCGCCAAAGGTAGTTCTGTCTGGAGATTGTCTCAGCGTCCCTTTTCAGCTTTACTGATTTCATTGTGTCCTATTAACCAATGAAAAACAATCTGCAAACCAAGTTTTGGTTCTAAACGCCCTGGCTTTCGATCTCCACTTTAAATCTAGGACTTTCTGTGCTGGAGGACACTAGAGCCTGGTGAGCATTTTGGACCCAGGTCCAGATTTAGCGAAAGGGCGCATTGAATTAACTAATTATATTTCTTTAGAGCTGACTGACATTTATGAGGCTGATTGTAAACGACCTTTCGTTAATAGTCGATGTATATGTGTACTCTTCATTCTGCTGAGATCCATTGCATTGGACTGGCCTCTTCTTCCTTCACCTACTTTCACTCACTCATGTATCGATCCTCTGTCTTCTGCCATGTCCACTCCGTGGTCAAAGAGAGGTCATGGGTTCATTCAATAGGACTAAGACCACTTAAAGCCACAGAATGCTGTGTGGAAACGGAAGCTGTATCAATCTGAATATGTCCATAATTCGTCTTCACTGTGAGTGTTGTTAGCAGCAGGATCACTGGACAATCTTTGAACTGTACTGCAGAAACCAAACATTTAATAACCACAAAGTGAGCAGACCTGGCTATTATTAGACACGGCTCTTTGAAAGGGACATGAATCCCATAGGCTACTGACATTATTGGCACAGAAAGGTTTGTAAAATATGGAGCTACAGCACAAGTGAGTGGGATATAAGGTGGGATATAAAAAAAGCCATTTGTGATCCCTAAAAGAGGAGATAGTCCATTTGACTAATACATGTACAGTATAAATACATACACTGTGTCCAAAATAGTATTTTTATTATAATATGTGGATTCAGCAAATAAGGTGTGCTCTTTGCTGAGGCAGGTGGTCAAATGATACTCTGGGAGCAGCTGAACATGAGCCTAAGATCATCATACTCATCACCAAGCACTGGCTAGAGAGGTATAAAGCCACCCTAACACAGGAAACTCCACTTTCACAGACGATAAAATGTCGACATTACCATGGGGATGATATGGAATGGTGTGTATTAGACATGAAAGTGTATGAAAATTTAATATCATGGTTATCGTGAGCAAAATTTTCATGGTTTTCCATATGAACACTATTTTTAAATTGTGCTGAAAAGTTTAAAAAGTACCGGTACACAAAATGTGCAGCACTATGTACTCATGTATTCATTCATCTTCTGTAAGCTTATCCAGTTCCGGGTCACGGTGGGTCTGGAGCCTACCCGGAATCACTGGGCGCAAGGCAGGAACACACCCTGGAGGGGGTGCCAGTCCTTCACAGAGCGGCACACACTCACACATTCACTCACACACACACACCTATGGATACTTCTGAGTCGCCAATCCACCTACTAACATGTGTCTTTTGAACCATGGAAGGAAACAGGAGCACCCATAGGAAGCCCATGCAGACACAGGGAGAACAGTTTACTCTTTGAAATCAATTTAAAACAAAATAGACCTAAATGAGCAATGTTTTCTACTGTTTGCCTCGTGTAAAGCTATAATTGTCATGTGAAATTAAGATAGTAATCATTTGTATTAGGTTTTTTTAACAGGTGATCAGTAATCATAACTGTATATACCTCAACTTTGTTGTTTTTGTAAAAAAAACTTGCTACATAGATAAAATTAATTTTAATGTCCTTCAAGCTCTGTTTAGAATAGAAAGAACTTCCTCACAATTTATAAGTAGGGAAAAAAAACAGTGAAATATATTTATAATGCAATTTAAAATGGAACATAGCACTGCAACCGCGACCCTGAACTGGATAAGCGGTTACAGATAATGAGTGAATGATTGAGCATAGCACTGCACGATTTAATGTGGAACAGGTGGCGAGTTAGTAGTTTTTTGCCTGAGATGTCTTTTTTGTTGTTAAAAATGAAACAAAATTACTAAACCAGCAAATTTATACAGCCATGCCTAGTGAAATTTATACATTTCATGCCTAGTGTGTATGATCCACAACTAAACTTACTAAGGCCTGGACCTCACCCAGCATTCTCAGAAGTGTTAAAGCAGCCCCAGTCGAACAAGGTACTTATCAGAAAGAAGAAATGTTGGGTGAGCGGTCGGCCATGTTGTTCACATAGTTACGACTTGCAGTTTAACCAAGATCATCAGTTTTAAACCCACTGACATGTTAGTCTGCACAACAGGGGATCGATAGAACTGCACTGCAGTGGGGCCTGATTAAATCCATTTTTACTAGCCAGACCATGATAGTAAATTGCATCCGCCAATAACAAGACAGCGGGTAATAGATCAACAAGAATGGGCACCACTTACTACTACACCCAGCTAAGAAAACAACATCCTCAGGATATTCTCAGAATCTGACATTATTAATAATTCAATAAGGACATTACACTGTAGGGTCCCACAAATTTATAAAGCAGAGGTTCTGAAAGCTACTGACCACAACCCACCACACCTGCCAATGCCAAATTCATGTGCTCGCTAGGTCTCCCCCAATTACACAGTGCTACCAAGCTGGAAAACACCATTGGAGGAGAACACTATCTGTCTGTCTAGCGCAGGATAAAATACGGGCTAAAGTAAAAGTATACCATCTTCCTAAAAACAACAAAACTAGATGAACGAATGTATGAGTTTTTCATCTTCCTGAGTGTGGTGTGGTCAGTGGAACGTCTGAGGACATCCAGCATCTATTAGCACAGAAGGTGAAGTATGTACCATTCTATTCTGAAGCAGCACAACAATGACACACCATCAAAATATTCTTTAATCCATTCTTTCTTTTTCCTTGACCACTTCATCCTGAACAGGGTTGCTGAGGGTCCAGAGCCTACCTAGAATCACTGGGTACAATGCAGAAACACACCCTAGATAGAGTGCCAGACCATCACAGGGCATAACTCATTCAACAATTTCACACATTCACCCAGTCATTCACAAACACGCCCTGTCAATTCTGACATGGTAATGTCATGGCATTTCACAACAAACAACTCTCAAAAATCTTCATTTATTTAGGCAGATTGCTGCTTGGAGCACTGTGATCATCTCTTACTCTGAAGGCAAATACTTGTGCTTCTCAGTGAACATGAAAAAAACCTGTCATTATTGAAATAATAATACAGCAGGTGTACAGACCTTTAAGGACATAAAGGACCTGCTAGACCTCAGCTGTTTCAGCCTGCACACGACCTTCAACACTGACACATTTCACACACTTCAAATAGGAGTCTGACCCTGGTGGAGGTGTATGGAAATAAGTGTGGGTTCAGTAACACTTATGTTTGTCTTGGTTTTGTTAGTACTTAATACTTCCAGCAAACACCAACAATAAAAACGGGGCCACAATATTATTAATAACAACAGAACAACAGCATTAAACAATGCGAATGTACTACTATTGATGAGTACTGTTTCATATTATGATTTTTAGCAGATGTATGGCTGTTAGACCACTATGAATTATTATAAAACACAAGAATATTATTATTAGTAGTAGTATTTTATATACCTTGTTTGGAGTGAGTTTTACATACACACTAAATAGCAATGATATTTTATGCTTAATACTATGTTAAGTAAATAAATAGAAAAGTATTTTCCATGATTCATTGGTTGTCATATATTTAGACAACAATTTTATATACACAAATTGTAAACCAAGATGTACAACATGTTGTAAGGGAAATCTTCATGTATATTAGTGGTAATGGCAACTACAATAATAATAATAATAATAATAATAATAATAATAATAATAATAAAAATAAACAATTATCAACTAACACAAAACGGTAACACTGCCAACCTAAAACATTAAATCAATATCAGCAATAATGTTTTACATTTAGTAGTAAAGTATATTAACAGCAAAAATAGAAATTATAACATCAGCAACAATGGTGATGATGATAATGGTGGTTATTATTATTATTATTATTACTGTTATAATAAGAATAATAAGAATAATATAAATTTTTCATGAGCCATCTACCCCTTCTACTCAGCAGTCTCCGTTAATCTATTTTAATTTACTCCTGAATAAATTAGTATTAATCTTGTATTAAATCAAAAAGTGCAAGTTTAGTCATAAAGATCCCCTATCATCATCAGCCTCGCAGGCATTAATGAAACTTAGACCTTGCATTAAACTTATTCTAGTTGCTGCTATAAAAGCGCCATTAGTTCTTCGGAAGCCGGCTTAGAAAAATACAAATAAACAGACGTACATTTCCGCGGCTGGTGCTCCGGGCTGTTTCAACGGCTCCTGCTGTCTGGTTACCCGGTGAAAAGCTCCCTCCGCTCGGCCTCAGCGCCTCGCCCTCTGCGCGCTCCTCTCTCTGTCTCTACGCAACCACAACGCACAAACCACCGCCGAGAGCCTCGCATCAACACCTACGACCAATCAGCGACGACCACCCGGTTAGGCTCCACCAATCAGAGAGGATCTCACGTTTCTGCTCCGTCAATCAGACAGTTGAAGACTCGCCCAATTGGCGTTGCTTGTGTCTGGATTTGACCAATGATATCCAGTCATTAAAACACCCTTAATGAAAATTGTTTTCTTTAGCCCTAACTTTAGGTGACAGTGTAGTCCATTCAAAAAACTATAGAAGAGAACAGAACAGAAATATTTTTGTGTTAAATCCTCTTTTTTCTGGACGCCATCAGCCAAAATAATGATATACTTTCCCAAAATATTACCCAATTCAAAACAGACTTGTTTCCTCTGTATCCCTTATTATGACTTCAGTCTCTAGAAATAATTCAATTTTGTCCCCAAATAATTAATTTTCAACTTTGAATTATATAAAAAAAATGAATTAATGAGATAATCATTCCATTTTGAGGTAGTGTGAGACACTACACTATAATTTGTGAAGATATTTTACTTCTTATGTAATCCACATTAAACCTAAGAGAATAATATTTCTACAGAAATAATTATTTGGAGCAACCGTTCTCGCAAATTTCACGTCTTCAAAAATCTTTGACATCCTCTTGCAGGATAAATGAATGTTTTTGGATGTTTATTAATGAGTACTATATTCAAAGAATATTTGCAGTAAGCAAGCAAGCCTACGTCCAACTATGTGTACACTGGATTCATACTTGGGTTGTACTTGCATCATTTGGAAGTCACTTTGAATAAAGTTCACCTGCCAAATGAATAAATGTAAATGTAAATGTAAGTGCTTGTTCCAAGTTATATCCCCAGCCCTACAGTCAAACAGAAGAGCATGGCATTTAAAAATGTCACAAAATATGCTTCCTGTGACAGCTTATTGAGTTAATATGGCATTTCCGCAACCTACTCTGCTATTTCTTTGCCTTGGGATATATCTAGACATTCTTAAGAATCTGTTCTCTAGGCTGAATCCATGAGGAAAAAGGGGAGATGTGTTGCCATTTATTTTTATCCACAGAGTGATTGTTTAAAAGTGAACTGGCCTAAATTAACTAATGCTAGGGTGCTTTGTTTCTTACTATGCAAGATACGAATCATTTAGATATTAAATGGGCAGCTGCATTATACAGAGGCCAGCTGTTGAACTGCCAAGGCCCTCTTTGAAATGGGGACCTCCAGTAGCTGATGAAATAAATTGTTTTTGCTTAATTGTTTTTTTTTATTATTATCTCTGTTTTCAAAGAGGCTTATAAAACCTGACAGTGGTCCATAATTACTTATTTACCTGCATTTCCATTATTATGTTGACTACTTTAAAGCGTTGGTTAAAGTAAAACCAAATATCAGGATTTTAGAAACAAATACTACAAAGACTATAACTATATTTGCTGTCATTTACAGAAAGTAAGAGCAGCATGGCACTCCTTTCTGATTAAAGGCAGTTAGCACAAAAGCTGAACTTCAGTGATAGGCATAACTTCAGATAACTCGACAGTGGGCTTTTTCTTAGAAAACAAATAGCTAATAAATGCAGACAGCCTGCCTCGGCTGTATCAAAATTTGAACAGATTTTGAACAAACTGTAGAATCTTCATTCAGTCCCAGCTGTATTAATGATATTAATTTGTTGGTTATTAGTTTTTTTTCTCTCTTTTGAATTTTGTTTAATTACATTGCTTTGAAAAGAGAACACATTTTAATCTTATCTTTAGGGATCTAGAGCAGGATTGATGATGCAAAGTGCACTTATTGTCAGGTATTTAACCCTTCAATGTACATATGTTCCTTTATTGTTATTTATTTTTTTCTTAAATGGGAGGTGGTTGGTGGAGGGGGACCCTAGCAAACTACTCTACATGGGGCCCAAAGTGCTCCAGGTATTGGTAAATGTGGTTGACTAAGTAAGAAACTTGTATAGTTTGAACATAATGAGTTTTCCTGGAACATCTATAATAGGAATATCATATCACAGCTAGTCAGCCCTTCTGAGGTGTGGGTGTAATCTTTTGTGGCACTCATAACAATCAAAATTGTCTGTGCTCACCTGGGGACCTACCAAACCAAGGGTTTCCAGAGTTTACAGTTTTGATCTCTGCCAAGGGAAAATCAAAGAAAATGCCACATCTGAATATTCATTAATTTATTATCTGTAATCGCCCTTTCCAGTTCACGGTCGCAGTGGGCCCTTAGGAATGCCTTAGTGATCATCTGCTCCTATTTTTATATAAACACTGCTAGAACATCACTGAATGTATTTTTTCCCCCCTTCAGGATGAAAATACTGTGTCTGTGGTGTCCGTCCACTCTCATTTGAAGGTCAGACTCTGAAAAGATCAGGGAGACGTCCCTGTGCGATGAAGCAGAGCCGGTTCACTGCTCTTCACCTTACATCACACACCAACCCTGGCCTGACAGCCATATTGCAAGTTCATTTCACATCAACATGAGGCTGCTGTTTAACAGGTTGTGCTGACAGCTCTTGGAGGTTCTTTGTTCATTAGCACAGTGTAGAGACTACACTTTTTCTATCTATGATGTGGTAAAGATTGATGCAGCATTGGGGGTGAAAATGCAAATAGCTAGGGTTCAGTTCATCACTCATGTAGATCACCAAGTTACACCATGGGAAAGACTCCTAATGCTGCACTTGCCTTCATATACACAACTGAACACCCACAAGGCTTATTTATTTACATTACATTTTTCCTCCGGTGTAACAGTTATACAGGATTGATTAGTGTCTCTCACACACACACACACACACACACACACACACACACACACACACACACACACACACACACATACACACAGACACACACACACACACACTTTGTTAGAGGGCTATTTAATAGGAACTGGGTGGGGGAGGAAGTCTGTACCTTGTTTTTACTCTTTAGGAATTCAGGCTGTGTGTGAAAGAGGTGAAGGCACAAAGGATATATGGTAAGGTAAGGTGTGTGTGTATGTGTCTCTGTGTGTGTGTGTGTGATGGGGGGTGTGGGGGGTGCTAAATCCTGTTTGCTCTTTTAACTCTGATGTCTCTTAGTCTCAATGATACATGTCTCCTGCAGTCAAACACCTTTTTTTTCCCTAATTTATTTATTCACTGCTGCAAGGAACACATGGATACTTTTAGAATGTTAGAAACACCCTGACAAATCAAACCTTTTTGATTCAAAACGAATCAAAACAGAATGGATAGAATGTTCAGGAAACACTTTGTGGTTTCACTGAGGTTCTATACTCAATTTTCTCCCCAATTAAGTGATGTCTAGTTTCATCTAATCTCTAGGTCTTCCACATCACACGATGCGGTCAAGCTGGTAAGGTGAAAACTCGCACATGACACATTTTAGGG
The DNA here is from genome assembly GCF_029633855.1 of Hoplias malabaricus. NCBI lineage: Eukaryota > Metazoa > Chordata > Actinopteri > Characiformes > Erythrinidae > Hoplias > Hoplias malabaricus. The sequence goes on along the minus strand of NC_089802.1, from coordinate 29,561,131 downwards.
AGTAAAAAATAAAGAAGTGATAACCTTAAATAATTTAAAAATATAAAAAATTGGCATTTTAATGTCAGATGGTTAGTTGATACTGGAAATAATTTTATTAGATATCAGAACTACAATTATAATAAAATATTGTCTCAATATGGATTTATTCTGAAACTATTTTATTAATTATCAAAATATTTGTACTTTATTCTCAAAATATTAAATGTATTATCTGTAATACTGTAATAATCTGTAATAATGTAAAACTTCCACACCCTCATCAAAATATTATGATGTTATTTTGAAAATCATTTTTAAAATTTAATTACTAAAAGTGCAACAGCATCTTTTCTGTTAACTGGAGAGAACAACAGTGTTTCATTAGGTAACAACCCTTGCTTTCTCTATGGGAGGGAGAGGGATGAAGGGGAGAGGGAGGGCCTCGTAAGAAGTCAACTATCTGAAGAGGTCTTTCCTCCACCTCTGTAGCTGCCTGATGTATTTGCAGATATTTGAGTCCGATTTTAAATCTTTTTTTTTTTGACCAGCAGACTTTAATCCAGCAGTGAAAATGTCTGTGCTGACCCATGGCCCGGGTGACTCTGTGGCTTTGTGATAAGCTCTGACTATCAGCATGGAGCTTTTCTTGCTTCTCACAACTGATAAAGTGCATTAAGCAGCCACTACAGTGGCGAGCCACAGCTGTGCTCTGGACAGATTGCGTGTCTGCTTTTTTCCAACTGGCTGGATTTGGAGTGGGAGCATTCATTGTTGCCTGTGATGATGTTTTTGATGGCTCACACACACACACGTGTTGAATCTGACGAGAGTGCGAGTAATCAATATCCAGATGCAAAATTACTCTCTCCTTTGACAAACAGAGATGTTGAGACTATGTTGATATCAACATTAGTTCTCTTGTTTGGCATCTCAAATTAATGATCATCGTAGTGTAGACTGTTAAAATACCCGGTGGGATATTTCTAGGATACAATACCATCATGATGTTTGAGCTACAATATAATACCTATGATGTCATAATAGTGAAGTGTTCCGTTTTATGGCACAATACAACATTATCACAACAACACGATACGACAGTTTATAGTTAACCATATGTGAACGCATCTTATCAGCATTTCTTCTGTAATAAAAGTTCATAATAATTTCTACTAGGATTTGATGGATTTGATGGCATTCAGCCATGAGGGCATTAGTGATGTCAAACACTGATACTGGATGATTTCTTCTGGACAGACTCCAAACACTTGCTATTGTTTTTTTTTTTTCTGTTGACAAATAGGCTTTTTTGCAAATGTAATGTCTTGGAGATGCCAGGATAGGATAAGATTTCTCGTAAAGTGTAGCTCTAGAACAGAAGTGTTCCAATTTTTTCCTTTTAAGGCCCCCCTTGCAAGTTTTTTTTTAAGTCAGATTTGACCAAATATCTATTTCTAGTGTGATTTCTAGTGTGCTGAGGCCAGGCATTCCAGTGTTCTCTTTTGCCCAAATCTCCAGCTAAAACTGCACCTTAGCAACAGGCCAGATTGACCCTTTACCATTGTTTGTTTACAGTGAGTGTCGTATCATTGACACCATGTTTACGTTCTGTGCTTCAGCAGTGTTAGCGATCATGCTAGAGGCAAGTCCAAATGAGCCGTAACATACAGTGTGCTCACTCAAGTCAAACTACTCAACTTTGGAGTGCATGGTATAGTGTGTCTAGTGAGAGTACAGCCTGAGAAAACAACAGACATAAATGGTGGTTGATGAATGATTAAATCAATCAGCAAATCCCTAAGCCCACCCATCAGAATCGTTCCTTGGCTAACTGTGCTGAACAAACTAGGCTGAGCACAGTTTATATGCATACAATGGCAAATGTCCATGTGAAAGCGCTAGTAGAACAGTCACTATCTGTGCAAGTATTAGCTGACACTACAAGTTCCAGGGTCAGTACTGGTACTGAAAAAGAAAAAGCAGTGTTGTGCTTACTCTGCTAAAATATACAGTACATAGAGTCCCTAGAAACAGCTTATGCATGCTCATAACTATGCATCGTACGAAAGAGCCGGCCCGTCCCATTTTGCCTTGGATGAAAACACGGAGTTCTTGACCTGGAAGAGGATCAAAGGGCCAGTTCAGGTTGACCTGGAAGTGAGATCAAAGCATAGTGTCTCCTCAGCATTTGAATTCAATCATCTCCCACCAGAGAAGAGCGCCCACTCCTGCGAAATCAAATACAGCGGCGAGAGCTACCTCCAGATTTTTAATACAAAGCATTAGAGCGAATATTCCGCTGACGGTATCCACAGCTCGCTAAAGCTGGGGTGACGTTGCAGGATTGTTCTCATCTCCACTCCCAAAGGCATCTGAGCAACAGCAGCCTTCTTAAAGAGATCAAGGCTTTGCTCTCTTTATCTCCATCTCCCTCTCTTTTTTCCCCCTCTGTCTCTCCCCTTCCATTCCTCCCTCTTTTCTCTTCTCCCCCTGGCTCTTCTCTCATTCCTGAAGAACATCAAAAGAATGCCTCGTCTTGTTCTGACTGCAGTGTTGCAGCAAATTATTCATTTATATTTCCCACTCCCTTAACATTTCTTAATCAAATGCTGTACCAAAGAGGGTTTTTCTTTCATGAAGGGGAAGGTGGGGTATAAAAAATGAGGAGAAAAAAATGAGAAAAATGGATTTTGACATGTGCTTAGGGTAACATTCTTTGCTCTATTTCTCATCAGTTTCACACTGTTTCTTGAAAGAAGTTTGACACCAAATCCTCATCATGCAAAGAGGCTTAACACCTTGCTGCTTCATCAGAATTTTTTTTTATCAGATCTTAATATGCCAGGATAAACCAAGCCTGCCTGTAGCTATCATAGAGCTAGATACCTCAGTGAACTGTAGGGGTGGGCGATATGGCCCTAAAATAATTTCACAATATTTCAGAAAGTTTTGGCGATAACCATATTCTTGGTGATATAAACAAAACACTGAAAAATATGTTTTATTAATTTCAAAAACACACTAATGCAACAAAATAAATGTTATATTAATATTAATCATATTCACTTTAATATATTTAATATATATTAATAACATTAAATGGTTTATATATTAAAATGTTTTATTTTACTACAAATGTAACCGTTTCAAATATTCACATATAAAGAATTGACAAAGGAAATCAGTAAACATTTGCTTAGTTTGCAAACAACAGTAATTTTCAAAGATTTTGTATAAAATAATGTAGCACACAACCACGCAACAAAGTGCAGGACATGTAGTGTGTGTACAAACAGCAAAAGGAAATAATTATATAAAAAAAGTAGCCTTAACGCTTTAAACTAAATAATAAAATACAGAATAGTTGCTGTGCTAAGTCATTATGCAAACAAGTCATAATATCACGATTATCACAATATTTATTTTTTTAGCGTTTAAAAAAATATGATAATATCCTGAATGATACGATATGGCACAGCCCTAGTGAACTGCCAGTATTTTTGTCCTCTAAATCTCTAACTGCCATGACCTAATCGGAGAAAAGAGCAAGCCTACTATTTGGCATTACATTACCTGTGTTTATGTCTAACCATGTGATTGACTCCTCATGTGATCCCTTGCCACAACCCCCATCTGTCATGTGACTGTAGTTCACAGGTGGTTCTCCTGATCTCTTGCTACTCCTCCTCCTTTGTGTCACATCTCAGTTGCTTAAACAGGTCTAGCCTTTACTTTTAGGTATATAAGCCCTGTTCTTGTTTGTGTTTGTCTTGTCTGTCATGTGTGTGTGTAATGGTAGTGGCTTATCAGGCTTTAGAGTTTAGGCCAGCCAGGTTATAACCCTGAGGCCTACTAGGTTAGTCACTATAGGCTTGAAAGATAGGATCCAAGTACTGAGCTAAAGGAAAGATAGCTCTAAACAAGAATAATAATAAGGATATTCATCACTGGGATTGAACCCAGACCATACAAGGTGCTGTTCCTCAGCTTCATCAAAGCATCTTAGAGAAATACCTGAAAATCAGTGGGAAAAAAGGTGATTACAAAACCCACCAGTTTTTGGCTTAGGAAAGAAAAAAGGACACACACAAAAATTGCTGTGTCAGAAAGATAGAGAAGGAGCACAGAAAGAGAACAAAGAGGAAAGTGCCTTCTTGAGATAAAGAACCCTGAGATAAATCTCCAGAGGCTCGAAAAGTAAGATGGAGTTTTTTTTTTTCCCTGACTTGCATCGGTGCCTGATATATGTCACGATGACACAGCGTTATAACCTTGTGAATGCAAGGTGGCTACAGGCTCCAGAGCCTGCCACTGTAGTTGCTCCCCAGGAGCTGCGTGGGATGAGAAATGATGACGACAGAGCTTAATCCTCATTGGCTGGAATGTCAGCTGAAACTTATGACGTTTGTTTCTTTTAGTTCTAAAACAGAATTCTCAGTTATCTCTCTTAAAGACTATGTGTGTACAGTAATAATATTATGATCTCTTGTAGAGAGAGTTTATTTACTTTATTATTTTAAATTTGATTTAGTTTGTTTCATGAGATCTTCCAGAGCTCATGTGGGCTGCAGGTGGCTACAGTCCATGTTGAGGGCTCTTTTATACCCTTCCCTTCCAATGTCTACTCTTGCTAACCACCAAGGCAAGGCGTAGTTCATCTCAAACAAGCCTAAATACACAGCAAAGTGTGTGTCTGTCTGAGCTCTAATAATCTGCCCAAATTCCAGATTCAGAAAACACGGGATAGAACTGATTGTTCTGATTCTTCTCTACGTCAAGTGCAGAAACTCTCTATAATCTCCAGAGTCTCTTCAATCACAGTGCTGGACTCGTGTTAATAATACTGAGAATGACTGTGTAGATAGTATGAGCAGCTCATTATCATTTAACGGAACAGGCGCTGAAATTGGCTGTTCTAAACAGGACTGTTTTGGAGTTTGATCCTTGTGGTGTTTTGACCAAAGCAGGTCACAGACGTTTCATTGAGACCTAGAACTGGCTTTACTTGTGGAAAAGGAGTGTATTATGTCCACTTTAAAAGCTGAGTCAGCAACCTCTATTCAAACAAACAAATATGTTGGATATTTTCGTCAACCACAGTAGGAGACTGACATTGTAAACATGCATGACTCCATTCCTCCTGCAGTCCGATCATACCTGTTTCACATTAGACACTTTACAAAGGGCAGGGAAATGCTGAGTGTAAATGACTAAAGCCATACTAGCTTGAGCTTGGCACCATAGGCATGGTGACCTTAAGATCAGGTGTGTCTACTCCAGAGTATTGCATTACAATTCATGCTTTTCTATAAAGATTACATAAAGTGAATCTGCATAACTGAACCTCTTTTCACTCAGTGATAGTGACAGCCATGTTGCAGTCATAGCATGCAGAGAGAGACAAAATTTTCAAAGAGGTGCTGAGAGAATATTTACCAACAGAAACCACATTATTAAGTTCTTGTGGCCAGAGAGAGAAGCATGTAAGAAGATGCTGCAAAAAACATGGCTTTAATTCTTCTGCAATATGAGTTGTTATTGTTTCCCCAGATATATTTTTAACACCCCTGTGAAAATGTTTTGGTGGGAATGAAATATGTTTTCATTACTGCTCTTGTAGTTTGTCTCTTGTCCTGAGCTTGTGGATAGTTCTGCCATTTTGCAGCAACTTTTTTCAGTTTTTGTAGGAGGAGCTACATGTAGTGTGTGTGATTATCAACCATCAGATTTTTGGTTGGTGTAACATAGTTGAAGAAAACACTGTCCTCCACCTGACAGACTGGGGTTCGGCTTTTAGCTTGGACAGAAACATCATGATATACCAATAATGATCTTGGGCAAGACTGCTGAGGCAATTTGTGCCTACATCAGCCAGAATTAAAAATATTGCTCTGGATCTGCAAATATAAGCCTTAGCAAAGTGAGCTGTCATGTCAAGCATAGGGCAAGAACATATAGATCTTCAGTTGTCGTAAGTAGACTGTATCTATAGCCACTCTCACGCTTGACATCTTATCATGATTCCAGTTCTACATCACAAGGAACTGTGTTGCTAACCAAACATCAGCAATAAATAATCTCTCTCCACGGAGCAATGGAAAAATGTTGAGTGCCATTGTAAGACTACTACACAAGAACAATCATGACCTTCACTGAAAGGAGGAAGCTGGGGCCTGCACCACTCTTCCTGTTGCCCTTTCAGCATAGGCAATGACAGCAGTTTTCCATGGTGCTCTGCAAAATATATCAAACATGTTACAATGAGGGACAGTAAACACGTAAGGTCACCATAAATGCCTTTTTATTTTTAAAGCACTGTACCATAAGTGATATATCACACATGGCAAACTAAGATCATGAGTGTGTGTGTGTGAAACTGTCCACAGGATTGAGCATGATGCCCTGTGATTGACTGACACATTATTCAGGGTGTGTTCCTGCCTTGTTCATAATGATACTGGGTGGGCTCTGGACATACTGGACAAAAAGAAAATGACTGACGATTGAATGATTGAATCAGTTGCAGAGTGACTCAGGTTAAAAAGCCTGTCATGAACCTGAATCTTTTGTCATCAGCTGTCATAACATATCCTATTGTGAAACTAAAGCAGCCTTAACACTTATAGGAATAGTTCTTCATAGAAGATGACATACTTACGATATCCATTATTTTCTATGTTCCTAGCCTTTCACCTGATTGATGATTTATATATTCAGGCTGGTTTTTCTCTCAGAGTATAGAACTAGGGCTACTTGTTGACTACACTGAAAGACATTTCTGGATCTTACAATGAGTAGCTTTGCACTTTTGCCACATCCTCTTTCTGCTGTATAACACCTTCCATTCACACCGTTTATCAAGGGCCTTCAACCATGATAGAGGAAATCAAGACAACCATCTGGGTCTGACTCTTCACAGGGGAATGTCTCTCTCACTCTCTCTCTCTCTAACTATCCATGTATCTATATAGGTATCTATCTTGTACGCTCTAACTTTCTCTCTGTCTCACTATCACTTTCTCTCCATCTGTCTCTTTCAATAAACCAACATCTCAACAATTTACCTCTCACTCTATGTCACTGTCAACATTTACTAATACACTAGTCTCCTTTTCTCTCTTTGTATTTTACATACACTCATATTTTAAAATCCAGGGATCATACAAAACAGGTATTGCATGGTACAGAATATAATAATTGAGTGTGAATAGTGGTCAAGTATCAAACCTAATAATAAGATTCCTGCTTGCATATGTGCATTTCAACATTAAGAGTCAGTAAGTCAGTCTGTAAAGGAAAGTGCCTATTCTAGTCCAGCCCGGTAGGCAGTTTCGCAAAAAAAAAAAATGTCAGAAAATTTCTTATCGGTCTAAAACTCAAGGTTGTTTGCCTTCCTTAAGACAGAGGTTTCTGGTCTCCAAATGGAAATGTGGGTTCAAATTCCACGTCTGACAGACAATTTTATGCAGGCAACACATTTCATTCAAATACAACTAAGCAAGATATTGAAGCTGATTTGCACTAATAACCTGAAAATTAGAATATTTAAAAAGTCAGAAGGGTTTAATTATTTGAGTCAGAATGGCTAAGCGGTCTTATGGCACCAGACACAAAGTTGTGAACTTTACCTAAGGCAGAGATTTCTGCTCTCTGCATGGAGGTGTGGGTTCAAATCCGACTTCTGACAAATGGTTTTACACAGGCAACACATTTCATTCAAATATAAAGGACCAAGAAATTAAAGTTGATTTGCACGAATAACCTGAAGATTAGGACATTTAAACAGTCAGAGTGGCTCAGTGGGCTAAGGCACCAAACTCAAGGTCGTGAACCTTACCGAAAACAGAGATTTCTGTTCCCAGAATGTAGGCGTGGGTTCAAATCACGCTTCTGACAGATGATTTAACACAGGCAACACATTTCATTCAAATATAACTGACCAAGATATCAAAGTTGATTTGAACTAATAACCTGAAGATTACAGAATCTAAACAGTCGGAATGACTGAGTGGTCTGTGACTCAAGATTGTGAACTTTATCTAACACAGAGGTTTCTGGTCTCTGAATAGAGGTGTAGGTTCAAATTCCACTTCTGACAGACATTTTTCTGCAGGCAACACATTTCATTCAAATATGACTGACCAATATATTAAAGTTGATTTGCACTAATATCCTGAGGAATAGGGTGTTTTGAAAGTCAGAATGGCTGAGCAGTGTAAGGAGCCAGAATCAAGGTTATGAACCTTACCTCAAGCAGAGTTTTCAGGTCTCCGAATGGAGCCCTGTGTTCAAATCCCTCGTCTGACAGAAGGTTTTACGCAGGCAACACATTTAATTCAAAAACAACTAACCAAGATATTGAAGTTGATTTGCACTAATCACCTGAAAATTAGAATAATTAAAAAGTCAGAGGGGTTGATTTCTTTTTGTTAGAACGGCCGAGCGATCTAAGGCGCCAGACTCAAGGTTGTGAACCTTACCTAAGGCAGAGCCTTCTGGTCTCCGAATGGAGGCGTGGGTTCAAATCACGCTTCTGACAGATGACTTAACACAGGCAACACATTTCATTCAAATATAACTGACCAAGATATCAAAGATGATTTGCACTAATAACCTGAAGATTACAGAATCTAAACAGTCATAATGGCAGAGTGGTCTGAGATGCCAGACTCAAGTTTGTGAACTTGATCTAACACAG